>NC_090287.1:11645000-11953179 GCF_037392515.1 Haliotis asinina
CACCAAAATATCGAAGTTAGACAATATACTTACCATTTGTTAATTAGGGGGTGAGTGTGATAAAGTTTTATGCCACCATAGGCAATGTAATGTTATGACGCGGATACCAGAATGAGCTTCACGCCATGTTAACCTTTTGGAAAAGAAACCAGTCCTTCGGCGTGACGATCGAATGCTTTAGCTACTGAGCCACCGTACCACCCCATTTGTTTGTGATGAAGGCTTTAACGTTGTGTTATCGTTACGACAGACGACAACGCGGATGGTATTCTCCGTTATCAAAGACCTACACGTACATACAGCGATGGTTGCGATCCCTCGCGATAAGACTGAACTCTGTGTTGTGTCACCGTGTTACGACACTGAGATGAGCTCTTCAGAACACTCATATGTCATAAACAATCAAGGTTAAGCAAGGGGTCACTCTGGGATTAGATGTAGCGCTATCAAATCGCAGTTCTACCCAGCCAGTTGATGAAAATTAGAGAGAAGTAAAATGTCAGATATTAGATAACGTAATTTAACACCAATCCCATATCTAGAAAGACATGAGCACAAATCTTGAATAGGAAGTGCATCGAATTTGTGTAGGGGCTAAAAAGGTGACAAATGTTTCGTGAAAGTCATTTCAACTACATACCAGTTGCGAATATGTGGAGCAGACGACCGACAGCGCAGACGACAGTTAAATCTCATAACGAGGCTACGCCCGACCTCATCATCGTCATTAGCAACAGAGGAGGGTGCCTATTTGTAACAGATTAGTGTGAAATATCGGCACATTTGCTCATAATATGGTGTCACCCGTGACCCAAAACCAAGGTGGGAGAAACTCTGTCAAAGTTCACCCTCTCGAGGAAATGGCGGGCTAATTATGGCGGACTTTTCTCTCGACAATAACACGAATGCCATACTCGAACGTCACTTAAAGGCGTAATTTCACTGGGGCCGACATGTAATGGTTCTTAGCCGATATAAAAGGTGCAATAAAGTGTGGAAGTTTTTACAATATGAGGCAAGTTAGCCCACTTGGTAATTGATGACGTCACTCAGAATCGTGGCAAGAGGGGTCTAACGCGAGGGGAACTGTCGTCTGCTCTCAAAAACTACACGAGGGACCCAAGTCGTTACTAATGACTGGAAAGTTAGGATACTCCAAATGATTAGGGTCGAACGTAGGGTGTTAATGTGCAGACGACACTCCAATCCGATTAGGTACAATCTTGATTTCACATCCGTCCCATTAAGAAACACGATTTTTTTCAATATAATATTCCGATAATCGTCATGATACGCTGAAATCGTTATCTGATTGTGTGTCCAGGACATTTTTTTCGGCACCGTAAATGCCACATATACAAACCAAATTAAGAAGAAGACCTTCCGACCTGAGGTGAGTATGGTTTTACGCCGCTTTTAACAATATTCCAGCAGTATCACGGCGGGGAACACCAGAAACAGGGTTTACACATTGTGCCCATTCCACTTCGGAAATCGAACCCTGATGTTGGGCGAGACGAACGGACGGTTTAACCAGTACTCCACCGCCCCTTCGACCCGAGGAGTATTTCAATGCTTTAGTAATATTAAAGAATCGGGAAATATTTAAGAACCTGTGAGTAATATTCTAAGAATATACTTTAAAGTTGGATTTGACAAAACAAAACAATTACAAACGCTCATAGCTTGAAAACATGAGCGAAACACGGCAGCCCTGAAAACCTAAACATAACTTTGGTAAGTGCCTCAAATACATCTCCATAGAATAACCATTTCTTTTTCAAAGCGTTTCTCGTCAGCATGGGTGGATAATATTATGCTCAGCAGTTTTGGCATGTTGTGTTCCTGGTGTACAATACCAAACAGAAACACACGTATGCCACGTTCTAACTTTCGAAAGATAATTTCGTTTTATAACGTGACTGCGCATGAATATAGGTTTGAGCAAAGAGTCCTATTTTTCATATAGTACGTAATAGCATGCAGCCAAAATGTCGACAGAAACATCCACATGTCGTGACACAGAGTTACAATTATGTCAGACGAGTTATCTGTTAGCGTATTGATCAAGTAAACAATACATTGATGCATGCAGCTTGAAAGTAATTCCTTGTAGATGACCTCATTTGCATAATTATCGGATCGTGATACCAATGTTATCGACTGAGTGTGGGTTTGTCGTATTGACAGTACTACCTCTATAAGGTAAATTGCCGTAAATTACTATAATGACATGTTATGTCGTTGTGTTTGTAATGTATTGTTCTCCTGGTACGATTAGTGAGTGTGTGAGTCTGTGAGTGTGTGAGTGAGTAAGTGAGTGAGTTAGTGGTTGCCTTGGTAACATCTCATCACCACGACGATGATAGAATTACTAATAATAACAAAGGAACAAACGGATGCCGTATCTCTTTAAATGGGAAATATATGAAACGATTGTGTTATTTATCATTTGTAAGTTTTTCTATTATTTTTTGTCACTGTTGGTTCAAATTCAAAATTACGAGTCGGAATAAAAATGGTGAGTTAAAACCATCAGTGATGGCGTTAAAACGAATTGCAGTTCCAGATAACAGATTAAATTTTGCCAAGAATCGGATTTCAAACTCTCAGCGACTAGAAAAGGGTTTTACACGATCCTGATGTTTATCACACTGGAAGCAACAGCATCAGCAGCACCGCTGTAGGACGTAATCAGATACGACTGTTTAAGTTCCACTGAAAAGGCTGTCGAAGAGACTTTGAAACTTTATAAGTTGTTTTCAGAATGACCCTAAAAGGACCTTTAGTAGAATCCAGCAGTCCTATATTCCCCTTGTGCCTGCCACAAGAGGGCCGCCACGCCCACTCGCGTCAAACCCTCTCCTCTTACGTTGAGCACGCATCCGCATTCAGTACTTATCTATTTCAAATGCCCTCTTATCACCTGTCAATAACGTGCAATTTCTTTGATGGTCACCAATTAAACCATTCACACTCCCTTCGTTATGACGACATGCACGTCCCAACCCCACTAGATGTCGCCATAGCATCACGTGACAGTGCGCGGACCTCGCGCGTGATGTCATCATTCCGCTCGGAGAGACGCTGTTTCACGAACGGATGTAAATTTCTTGTCGTTGTTAATTACATTCAGACTTGTCAATTTCAGCCTGAGGTAACCCATTTCTCCCGCCTTATCAGCTGAGGTCGACAGCATACCAGGTAAAACGACATGGCCTGGCTCGGAGAAATTGTTGCCACCGCAACTTAGGAATCCGGCCCATCTGCTTTCGTAGAAGTAGCCATACGTACGGAAGTTTTAATCCCCAATAAAATTTTATAGGGAAATATTTTACATTGTCAGGGAAAAGCCCTGATAAACCTCTCTGGGGTTTTTGATGTAGGAATAATTTATTATGAAGCTGACAACGGTTCTCGATAAGTGAAATTTATTGAATACAATACCATGGGGCTTCTCGCATCTTGTAAAGAAGGTGTCAGGTTATCATCCCTGGCGCTCACAGACTTGAGATAGAGAATTCTTGGGTATTTTACCTAGCGGGTGGATAGATACAGACACCATTAAAAACATAAAACTGGATTGGTATGCGGCAATGATGAATTCCCGTAAACCACCAAATCTCCAAAAGAGACTACAAAACACAGTTGAACGGCCAGTAGTCACCCTTCAACTCCTACTACTAAAAATGTTTTGACTTAACGAAACTGTGATATATGACCCCACTTCTCTGCCGGAAAACAAAATAGTTCTGTAGCCCTTATAACACGGGTATGCGGTACTCAGTTCTTATGCTCTGGTTGTTGAAAGGGTAACTGTCACAAAATATTGTGGAATGACCTGAATTCGTAAATGCTTAAAAGCTGTTGAACCAAGTTGGGGTCGTGTGTGGGTAGGTACATCACCATGCCCTTGATGAAAAATGAACGCCATATATTGGCTGCGGTTTGTAAAAATACTTCAGGGAACTGCCAGGTAGCCCGAGTTGTTCTATCTTGAGGTTTGTCGGCCTCTTATCATGATTGATAATACATTTCCGATCATTCTATGCGCGATCACATTAGTCTCATGGGTCGTCATGACAAAATTGGTCGCCATCTTGATTTGACGCCAATGCGCAGACGCGATGACCTTTGAGCCTACCACTTACAAGCACCTGGATGTGTTTGTGTGTTTTGAAGAGCTCTGTGATGAATTTGCGAGGTAGTGAGAAGGAAATATAATTCAACTGTGGTTTAATGTTATTTCAAGAGCCTTTCCCTCATATCATAGCAGGCGTTACCAAGGCGCCGTGAGAGTGATAACAGATTGCTTCCAGAGAGATTGGCGTGGTGTGAGACTGGTATTTGAAGGACACGCGTTGCGCATTATAATGGGGTGGTAATATCCATGCAGACACCAAACAGACACACACACGCAGGCAGGCACGCAGACACACACACGTACACTTGCGCTCAAGCACGTGTGTAGATAAGAACCAAGACACCAAACAATCTCATACATTGGATGTTTCGTCTTCAGCCAGAAACGAAACCAATAGGTTGCCAGTTCTATATTATGTATACAAATTGTACAACTACTTATGTAATATAATCGTTAGTGAACGACAACTACGCACAGGTATTTCCATGCCAGTGCAGACCTCTTGTAGTAATGTCTCAGAGGCGTACGAGCAAAACGTTTTATGCGTGATAGTTTAGAGGTAACGGTTTTGTCTAGTCGCGTCAAAGGTCTGGGTTCGTGTCCCGACACTGGTACAAGCTGTGAAGCGAGTTTCTACCATCCCACCTTGATATTGACAGACTGTTTCTGTATCGAATTTGAGTAGGGTAGCTATGTTGTAACTTGCGTTTTAAGTACACCCGGGTTCAGTACATAAATTGTCAAGGAGAACATGTATTGTGATTTTTAGCTCTCGTTTTTATTCACAGCTATATGACTCATGAGAAGATTTGAAATCTGCACGCATCGATATCAACGTCAGGTGTTGAATGTGAAACCGTTTCCATGGTAACGCTTGAACAATAAATCTCTCAGGTCTAGATGTATATTAATTAGCCTATGGTCCTATAACCTTCTTCAGCAAAATTTCATTTTAATATCCCCATCTTCACCGGTGTATTGCAACCGTAGGCACGAATGGACGTTGATGCGCATAGAGGAACCTTTAGTATTGTTATGTATTGCTAGATTCAATTAGTTGTTGTGAAACTTGGTTTGATATTAAGAGACATAGCCGTGGGCCTTTTTCAGGCATTGATTCTAACCTTTCGTCTCTGACCATGTTCCTTGCACCTAAACGATTAACCAGGCTGTCTGGTGCTAGATACTGCTTCCAAATGAGCGACCACTATGCCCTGGGGCATATTCAATAAGACATTTGGTCCAGCAACAGATGAGCGCAATGCCGGAAAAACGACGGCCATATTGCTTTTCTTCTGTATAGAACACTATGATGTTATCATAACCAGCTGGACAATTGGCCAAAGCGGTTCTCTCAGATTGCACGATGGTCAACCAATATTTCCAGCGTCGGCCTGAGGACGAGAGGTGGAGACACGTGAGACAAAGCGACATTGTCAGCCCATTCCATCTTTCTATTGATTGTAATAGGAGCAAGAATGAACCATTGTGAGCGTTCTTCCCGAAATTAAACAGCATGCCCTGACAGAAGTATCGCCCTGCAATCCAATGAAACAAGTCTCTGAGCTGCTAATGTGGTAAAAAGATTAGCGCTATTACAAACATTAAGAATCATGTAATAGGATGGGTTCTAAATTCCCAGGGACTGGGAAATGGAAATGTGGAAGATACGGGGTGATATCAGGAGATGGACACGGCTTAGTATAATGGATTTCTGCTTTCCAGGTCCCCAGACGTTGGAGCAGACGGGAAGAAAGGCAAATAGAGTCCGGTCATCGCTCAACACACACGAAGCGTGTCGCTAGATCGTCCGAAACGAATCGTGGAGAAATTTACATAATTCCGGGGCATCTCTATTAGATTAGGGTGACATATTGCACGCGTTTGTCTCGGGATTCAGCGTCAGTCCAGTCAGACCCCGCCTGCGTTAATGCAGCCCCCTTTTACCAGAATTAAGTCGTTTGCTCGATTAGCGGGAACTATTGGCTTCCATTGACCGGTGAAAGTTTAACCCAATTACAAGGTGTACGGCCGAAGTCTTGGGAGCAGTTTGAATTATCCTTCTCTCATTTCTGTGCTCCTCAACGCAAGTCTTTGCCCTATAAGACGTTATTGTCATTTCACAAACTAATTTCTCCCTGTGATGTTCCCTTTCCTCGAGGCGTCGAGCCTTTAACTCGATCAAGATGGCTGGCCATAGGCGCAGAAGGACGATCCCCCCTCGCGGAGACACAACAAAGCTCGTTCAAGCCACAAAGTGAGCGCTCGTCGAGGACTGAAGCCTTCATCTTATGAACTTCGCTCCTATACTGTCTTAAGCTCTGGGCCAAACTTAAAGAGGAAATTGTGATCCCAAACGGCTCAAGTGGGAAATTTACAAATCAATTGTTGTGAGTTCTGACGAAGTGTCTCATCTATTGTTCAGCATTGATACCAGAACCTTCCCAACATATCCTACACGCCACCACCATTTATAAATAAGCGAGTGAACGAATATAACAATGAAACGATAAACATCAGCTCACCGATCGCAAAGACATCAATATACGCGATCGGGAGTTACGGAGATCGATAGGTGTATGGCGATAAATATACATAATAATAAACCTGTATATGAAATAACTTTACCTTTAAGTGAACGACATGGATTCCATTATTGCTGATTCATATACCGTTGACAAATATCTCTAGTCGTGTTCGGAAGCCAAGGTGACGACGGTCCTCCATTTTCAAGGTCTATCGTGACTCCCAGGTCAATGCTCGGACCAAACTCGGACCACAAAACAAAACCTAGAAACGTACATCCCGTTCGAATGCGAGAAAACCCTGTGTGAAAGCGTCTAGTACAATATGACAAGGTTATGTGTGCCCTTTCTAGCTGGCGGAAGAGCTGATACCCAAAACAAACGAAGCTCTCGCTCTGGCCAGTAAAATATGAGACTTTTATTTGAATTTCTCAGTGTTGACTTAGGAAGCCCTAGGAAAATAAAGAACGCGAAGCGGGTATATTTACCCTCGCTCTTAGGGTATTGATTATACAATAAACGTAGCGAGGAAGCATAGGCTGAGACTAGCCTTTAATACAAGCCAATTTGACATACAAGTTCAACGATGTTGGATCGCGTTTGGCTCGTGATAAACACAGGCAACCACGACTGGCCAGAGCGATGGACGTGCTAAAATACTGACTGGGACCCAGGATAGTTAAAACGACAATTTCGACATTTGGGTTCCATAATTGTGAGCCTGATTTGGTGCCATCCTTCAGGGAATTGACACTCTGGCGGATATGTCTGTATGCAAATAGAGTCGATTGGTTCATGCTGCATGGATTTTGCAAACACATCTGCATTTGCTTAACGAAGTAATGGAGGTACAATATGGCGACCCTGCTGACGTATTAAACACGGGATTACACTTGAACATCATTGTATTCAGCTGACAGTGTGTTTCAGGAAGACGATAACCATAGTCAAATGAATGCATACATTATATATTATTTGTAGGTCGTGTTAATTATTGATGTAATTCACTCAGTTGGTTAACGGTTATTTTTAGTTGTACTGCACAATTACTATTGTAGGTTGTTTAATCTTTTAAAGGATTTTCTCTCAAAACAAACCAGCTTATTCGATACACTGATTACCAATCAACAGCACATTCTGAAGGACGACGACTATTTTATGGATATACAACTATTTTTTCTCATTAGCGACGTTTCGACATATGTCGTTGTCAAACAGGTGATACATGGGAAGTAATTTGGGGGTAATATATATGTCGAAATGTCGTAATACAAACTAAAGAAGTTGCACATCCATAAACTAGTCCTCATCCTTCGTCTAACCAACATCTACAATGCCAAAGTCAAACAGCTCATTATGGTAAATATTCACAGATCATGATGATTTTGATTCGTTGTTAATCACTGCTTTCTCAGAGAAGGGAAAAATTCTATGCAAAACAGAAGGTTCAGTTCTAGTATGGTATAAGTAAAAATACTTCTGTGGCATGTTCCAAGAGCCGTTTGATAACATGTACGTACCTTTGAACAACAATGATATGTTCATATGACGATCTACCATTATGCATCGGCGTCAGTGTTGTCATATATTTACGAATAAATACTGTGTAAACCTCCGCTCGATACCGAAACTTGCCAGAGTGATAGATGCTACTTAATACCCCGAAACTAACGGTTTCGTAAAGCCTACTTGTCGCTTCCTGTTTGTTTTTGTTTTTTACATTATATTGCCCCGCACCTGGCCTCAGTCATACTGCCTTAAGAAAGATACTTTGACACGGTTATGTCGAGGTCATACGAAGCTAAACAGTTTCAAAATGTTTCTTTCGAGATACACGTATATGTCTCCCAGAATGAACATTCGGTATTAAGATATTTTCGTCACGAAGGATAATTTTACAGGTTGTAAAGGAAGGTGTAGTGTAAAATTGAACAATAAAATGATAATAAACACCCAAATAATTAATATACTGGATTAATCTATAGAAATTCCAGTTCGAGTAGAGGCATATCATTATGATAGATAGACGGACGGACGGACGGACGGACGGACGGACGGACGGACGGACAGACAGACAGACAGACAGATAGATAGATGGATATAAAACATGTAAATCGACACTTAATTCAGAGTCGGCGTTACATATACTTAAATCCCGTAAATTAAATTATATCACACATTGCTGAAGAAAGATAACCGAGGTCTCAAAATGTTTCCTTCTAATCTGTCCGAAATTGAGTAACCTTTAAATTACAAATTACGTTGGATTATGATATGTAGGGCTATGCGACGAATAATACTGCTTTGATGTAGGTATTAGTATGTTGGCGACTGAAGTAGCATCTTTTGTCGGACCGTTGATGTATGTATGTACAGACATGTCCTGTATCAAGAGATCATATGTGATCGGGCTGAAATGTACATGCATTATTCATAGTGGAGTCCCCGTATCTCTCCTGATAATGAAGCTGCCACCAAGCAATCTACATGTACTTGAAATATGTTATGACGATTAATGTCAAATATCGTTTTAATACTGTATCTTTTTTATACTGATGTGTTTTATCTGGACCTAGAGCTACTTAAAGAGCTACTTGTTCAGTTCACATTAAAATAATATTGTGTTATTGTGAACAAAAACACCTATAAAATCTTTACATATCAGTTGAACGGGTTTAACCAATAAATATCTAGTTATTTATATGTATTTTGCTATGTCTTTTATGCAGTACGTCAAATCCTTATGTGACTATATTACTATGCATGCAGTTAATTGGAAGGGTTTATCATGAAAAAGGTAATAGGCATTAAGTCAATCAAATATCAATAATTACACACACACAGACACACTCAAACACAGACAGGCAGACATATGCACACACACGGAGAGAGAGAGTGTGAGTGAGAGAGAGAGAGAGAGAGAGAGAGAGAGAGAGAGAGAGAGAGATTACATTAAGACTTTAAGAAAGACAACTCAAGGTTTATTAATAAGGGACTAACTTCATTACCCCGAAGACATTTCCATGCCATGTTTTTACACACTTCAATATACATGATCCAGTATTAAAAACATTCAAGTATGTGACATGTATTTCATCTGTGTGCAAAATGCCCTAAGTACGGGTTACATGTGGTAATAGTTCTAACGTTCGTATTCCCTCCAGTTTTGCCGGTGCCTGAGCAACATTCAAACAATGGTTAGCTACGTCAGACTTCTACTTGGGGGTGGTGAAATGTCATCAGGTACTTAGCTGTGTCATCCTGGTTTTAGAGTGGTTTATAACTAGCATGTAGCTTGTGATTACCACATAACTGTGTCACGAACACATACGCCGGCGAAAGAGATATGGAACATCGAAACACATATTGTGGGTGGCATTGCTTACACTTTGGACATTAGAATACTGTGTGTACTCGTGTTTAAGTATGATGTGGATTACTTTCTACATTTTTGTATACAGTTATTCAAGTGTCACTAAAATATTATTCTGTTGAAATTATTATCTGATCATAAGATCATAATGATGTCAATTTAAAAAAATGTTTGTTTTGAAAGCGGTACAAATGCATCCTTCGTTGAAGAATTGTTGTTTCAGAGTGAAACTTTGCATATACTAGTATACGATGTTGTCGAGTGTGTGGACACGTAAATCAACTGATGTAATTGACACGCAACTAAGAGAGTATTAAGTAATCGTTTTGTGTCTATTCCACAGACTAGACAATGTGAATATTCTCACAGTGTTGTCTTGAATTAGACTACGTGCATATTTAGAAATTGTGTCTGTTCTTACATTAGACAATATGAATATTATCATTTTGTGTCTATTTTTAGACAAGGCAACGTGTACACAGTATATTATAGTAGTGTGTCTGCTTGACATTAATTAGACAAAGTATATAAATATGCCGATATTGTGTCTGCTGTTGCAGCAGACAAAGTGAATATTCTGATACTATGTCTGTTCATGCATTAGACAGAGTGAATATTCTGATGTTGTAACTATTCAGCGTGTATGACAAATTGTATGTATGGTCATTGTATGTCTATTCTAAGATTTGACAAAGTAAATATGTGGATGGTCTTGAATTAGACCACGTGAATATGCTGGTGAGTCCATTCTTAGATTAGACAAATGTGCATAGTCTCATCATGTCTATGTTTAGACAAGACAACGAATGCATATGGTCGTGCTGTCTACTGTTAGAATAGAGCACGTGTAAATGCTCCTGTGATGTGAATTCTGAGATTAGAACATGTGAATATGTTTGTTTCTGTCGCTAATAAATGAATGTACTCATACATGTAGTATGTCAGTTTTATCATGAACTAAGCTCAATGTGTGTCTACTCATTGGTGATGTCGCGGACACACGCACTACTAATGTGCCAGTTCTGATATTATAATATGTGAAGATGCACTTATTGTAACTATTCGCTGATTATGTACGTGAGTCTGCTTGTGCCATATGTATTCCCACTCAGACCCCGTGAATACGTTCACATTATGTCAGTTCTCGGTATTTGACGTGAATACTCTCTAATTATGTAAGTTAGACTAAGTTAGACTTGCGTCTATTCGTAGACCACACAACGTGACCATTCTTATGTTAGATGCGTGAATATTCTCTTATTGTGTCTATTTATCGATTAGACAACGCGAATGCATGCTCCCAATGTGTCTATTCCTAACCCAACAAATGTGAATACGTCTTATTCTGTCTAATCAAAAACTAGACAATGCGGTTGTGCTCGTTGTGCTCGTAGACGTGCTCGTATTCTGCATGATCAGGGATCATGTGTGTGTGATCGTATTCGGTCTGTCCTTGAATAAGATCATGTTACTATGGCCGTAATAACTGTCATGACAGTTTGCAAATAAACGCACATGTATATGCTAAACAAATGTACATACTGATATTAGATCATTCAAATATATCCGCATTGTATCTGTTCTTCAGTACCACCATGCATTCACTGATGTTCTCAAAATAGATCACGAGGCCTAAATAACACATTACTTCTATTAACATGAGTTATAAATTCGTTATATCAAATCAAACACAGCTTGGCTTCATCATCTCGACCTGCGCAGCCATCTTGGATCCTACGCAACGTCGCCCATTTCCGCTCTCGTCAACGACGTCTCCGTCAGGTGGTATGATAACAGCTCTCGTAATTTTCACCCATCCACCCCACAAAACCGTCCTCCCCTACCCACGATCCACCCCGACGTTGTCAGGTGTACGGTCTTATCGCGTCCATGGGCTGTACGGCCAGGTAATCGATTCTTGGTGAGCTTTATGGGACTGGCACGTAGCAAGACTTTCCTTTATGTCTGATCCGATAGCTGTTTTGTACGCGGCGTTAATTTGTTGCAGTTTGTTCACAATATCGATGTTTAAGATGATGTTCTGAACAGGTTATGTTGCTCCAGTGGTACCACGACACGGGTATTGTCTGTGCTGAAGACTGATTAATACAACCAACGATTTATGTCACTGGGAATATTAGGAAGACGTAGAAGGTTTTGTTGAGATATAATTATAATGACACGTACATAGTAGTCTAAATGGACTACAACAATTATCCAATTAAGTACTCTGAACTTCAGGAATTTCCCTCAGGGATACTATCAATTTAACAATAATAAAAGACAAATATATTGCAAAATCGTAGCGAATACAATCCGTTGTTGATACAAATTATTTGTAAATTGCGTAAAGTCACATCCTTCTTTACGATAGAAGTTTGGATAGAAGTTAATTTCTGTTATGAAAAAGAATAGTAACTTAGCAAGTGATCTGGATCCAGGGCCCCGTTTCGCCAATTGATCGTAGAGCTACGATTGTCGCAAGACGATGATGAAGTATGGGAGTTACTGTCTCCTTAGCGTTAAAATCGCTTTGTGAAACAGGGCCCTGGGCCTGTCTCACAAAGCTCTTTTAGCGCTAGGACAGTCATAGGTTAATGTTAATGTATGACACTTACGACTATATTAGGACTAACAGGGCTTCTAAAATGTAGGCCCAGGTCCACAAAGCGTTCGAACCTTTACGACCTGTCGTAATTCTATTATATATCATGGGCTTGCGAACGTCGTATCGCTACGAACGTTATGTGGGTCGGGACCCTGAGCTATGGAAAAGCCGTCGTTGACACTTATAGTTGTAGTTGCAAATGCAAATCAACGCTATATTCTTGTGGGAACTCCTGGTGTCATCGCTGGGGCTCGTACAACACTTTATATCAAACGTATCTTCTGTCCTTTGCGCTCAGTGCACTCGGAAAATAATACTGTAGGCTGATTTGCCTAAGACGTCGACGTCTCTGCGTACTCGTTATACTTAAGCAGATAGTATTGCGGACTTTGTTGACACCATTCACGATCAATTAGTACAATGAAACCGAGTATTATATCATTTAACAAATGTTTGGAAAATCCAGATAGACTGAGAATAATACACAAATCCAAAATGTGTCTCTCCGAACATGTGTTAAATATACTGTCTAGAACCAACAGTTTCAAGGTATCTCATCCCCATATTCATTTCTTGCTTCACAACAATAAACTCCAGATTAACGAATTATCTTAGGAAATGTCATCCTACACACTCGTTCATTTTGACATCACCACGGTAACGTCTGTATTAAGGAGGTTTAACAGAGGCAGTAAATCTTCTCGTATGCTCATTTATTACTTCACAACCTCCGGACTAGATTAAAATGGAAACGCACACCTATGCTTATTTCTCCCCAAATGAACTGCAGCCTGAACTAGAGTTAAAGTAAACATTGCTGTAACAGCATCAAATGGCTGTTTGTCTGGAAAATCGAATTGAAAGACAAAGCGGCCGGAACGGTTACATCTGCATCACTACACAACATCACAAGCCATTTGAAGATGGCCCTTGCTGTGTTTTGAGTCGATAGTGTACTAATAGAAATGAGACTTGGTATGCACCTTCGCAGAATGTTGACATCAGAATGGAGGACATCAAAGCTGACACCAATCTCAGATCCGCCAGTCTCAAGTCTGTTGATGATGTTGTTGCATCTCCAACATCCCACTTTTATGGGAATGTTGGGAAGAGTATTTGTTAACGTCCAGTGGACATATCGAACCTGTTCTAAACAGTGGCATTTCGGTATCGCTGAAAACCTTCATTGTGGATGATTGTTGGGGGGATATGTATAACATGAAAATCATGACTCGTTGATCTCTTTGTAATCTCATTAGCAATCTTATTTTGCTATTCACAAACATTCCCCAATAGATTTACTAAGGGCTTTCATTGTCCCTTATGTCGATAATGTCAAATGATATGGTTTACTTGGGTGAGGTAAATAGTATTCATCCATTAAATAACGTGATCATTCAAATGTAGGTCATGGGCCACTGTAAGAATCAACAGCGTTATTGAGAAAGCGAAGAGATCGGACTAAAATGAACACTATAAGTGTCAGCACCATCTACTTGTATGTCCGACCATGGAACATTAAATCATTTACAATCAATATTTGTCCCTAAAAGAAAAATATTTCCCTTATTGAAACAACTCTCCTGAGCTTTGGAGCACTCTCACCTAATGTTGGTCGCCATGTTAACACCAACACGTAGATCACGTGAGAAGCAGACGAGATCCGCCTTAATTATCGTCTGCTTTTTCCCGTGCGTTTTAAGCATCTTCTGGCGGATATGCAATGGCGCTTGAAGCAAGGTACGAGCATGCATGGAAGAAAAGAACCTCACCATGGATATTGTGACTCAAAAGTTTTACCTCATCTGAATCAAGACGTGAAGAGGATGTGATATTATGGGTCGCCATTGTGCAAGGCGACACTTCATCGAAACAGCCCGCCGGCTCCTCCCGGGACTCAAGGATCTCGAACGTGGCTGGGATTTGCAATATTAGATTGGGGAAGGGCTTTTAGCCCTCTCCTTGTTCTCACTGCTTACTCATAAGTATCTTTGACCATACCTCAGACTGAATTTAAAATTGTCCCTAAATCAAAATGTAGAAAGGTGGTGACGCCTTTCCCAGTGACTCTGGGATCTTCCGTCCCTCACATGCGTCACAGACATTCGGGTCAACACATTCCACGGGAAACTTGACTGATGGGCAGAGATTATGCGACGTCCTCGAAAATTTGTTTGTGGTTAAAGCAAAATAAAGGATTACAGCAACGTCGATGATGGCGTTTCTACAGCAACAGCATCTGTGTTGTCGAGCCCGATATCTCCATGTGACTGCCAGATGACCTTGACGTTAATTCTATGTCTTCCCAGGTCAAAGGTTCTCGTGAAGAATAATTGGGTAGGGCACAGATATATTCAGTCACAGTTGTTGTATCATACATACTCGAGTAAAAATAAATATTCCCATTACATATTTACGTTCATGCAAAAAAAACTTACTAATATCTTGAGGATGATCAGGAGCGTCAGATCAACCTTAGACATATACATTATAAGACAAGTCCTGGGGATAAGCGTAAACCCTCATTTTACTCGTCGTCCGTGTGTTGTAGCCACTCTTGCTTGACAAAGACAAAGTGTGTACTTTTGCTTATATTTCCGGTATGCTAATATGTATTTAGTTCCAGCATAGCTGAGCTGAAAGACTGAAAACTGGTTCACAACTGTGGCCACCAAAAGCTACTAGTCCATTAAGACATTCATAATTGTCCTTGGCCTCAGCAGAATTAAGTAGTCTCGGTCTGGCGGACCAGGGTGACATTCGAAGGCTCTGAGGGTAACCTACTTTCTTAACGTCAACATTTGAAGGACTATTTGGAAGACACATTCAGTTTTCGTTACACCTGGCTAGCTATTCTCGAAAGGTTCGTAGCCCTACGAACTTCTTAAACCCATCCTTGGCTGCTCATTGGCTACGATCAAAGTTAAGAATTCTTAGGGCTACGAACATTTCGAGAATAAGGACCCTGAACCCTAACTTCAGAATATGATGCCGATACGCCTTGAGCCCACGCGAATATGTCAGGGGTAATATGTTGCTTGCCTACGTTAAAAATCATGAAAACAGTGTTTCAATAAGATGCCCTCTGTCTTGGGGCACATGAGTCCTCTACTGTACATTATGGTGGTAGGGAAGGTCATAAATAAGAACCTCTCCCTCAGCTTATCACCTCTTGTCCGGTCACTGACTGGGGGTGAAAATGAACAACGATTCGGCAGACATTTGATCCGCATTATAACGGGGATTGGGTTGAGGTGATAAGTAGGTGGTATATAGCGGATAACGCAAGAGGGACTTCAAAATGGGCGCCTTTATCTTAAATCTGACCCAAGGTGAAGGACGCCCACACAGGCCTCCGATCGTGTTCTCTACTTCTGCACGTTAACGACATACCTGGAGTGGAGGGGTAGGGCAAGAGGACAGGAAGTCAGCACGGTCGGTGTGAAGTGTATAGGTAGTGATGGACTTAGATTTAAGGTTGGGGTAAGGGTTTGGAAAGTCAAGGTGTTGGAAGGTGGAGGTAATGATAAAGGTTGCCGTTGGTGTTGAATAAGGGGTACAGTTAGTGGGAGAAATGTATGAAAAGTAATTACGGGCATCTTAATTACTTATACATCTTGGAGAAACTGTTTGTTCACTATGCATATGTTAAATGATGCGCAAGAATATACTCGTAGCTTGTAACTGTTTTAATACATTTTGGTAAAATACGATGCCAAGGTTAGGATAAAAGTGATTCAAACTTCCTGTGTTTTTGGGGTGATGTTGAGATGGTCAATCAAAACGAAATATTAGTTTGTTCAATAGAAGTATCTAACTTCTTAGAAAATACATAAAATATACTCGATGAAAATAAAAGCGGCATTCTGTTGTATTGGGAAGGTCGTATTTAAACCGGTCATCTTCATCCAGTGGCATGGTAAGATTAGGAATCACCATGTTCTTGTTTTATGCGATTGTGTGTTATTTTCAGCTTTCCTGTAGGAGGATGAGCTGGGTGCTGCGTGCACGTGACGTGAAATCATGCAGCGTATCATAGATTTGACACATTGGTGCAGTATACCAGACCCATATCCACGGAGACAGTGAGCGACATGTTAACGGACTAGAAACAGAATGCAAATGACACCGACAGTGGACGACAGACTGGTGTAGCGACAAATGCACGTGCAAAACATGTAGCATGACGCTCAAGTGCCAACCAATGGACAGCTAACTAGCAGCGAGTAAACGTCAGCACGTGCAGCCAGCCCCAGCCGCTGTTAACGCCATGTGACGTATTTCTCGACGCTCGTTGTATTGTGACGTCATTTCTCAATGTTTTTACACGCAGGCGGACAGTTGTCTGCTCTACTGGACTGGTAAACAAAACCCATACTGTTTTCATCCTCGCATAAACAGATCACGTGTTGACATAATAGGTCTCGCACCTTTACGCTTACTGTGACAAGCTAACAGAAAGGTGTGAGTCCAGTTCAATCCACACTGGACATTATCGCATGCTGTTACACTGAAAATGGCTGAAGCTTTGACAATAAGTTCGTATGTTATCGTGAATGGAGCCCTGCATTTGTTTACGTTATTGATAATACATGTGTTTGTGTTTTTCGTTAGTTTCCGACTTACCTGCCCTTTGTCTAGGTTTTCTGGTAGAGGTTTAGCTTGTGTACACACAATTAAAGGCGGTGGTCGTAATGGCCAACTACAATACTTGCTGTCAGAAGGCAATAATGGCGTTCAGGTGCTAGACTCGGCTTGAGCGTTCTGTAAGAATGGTTTATAGATCTGGGAAATTGGCCACTGTTGTAGTTTGACAATAGTGGACTCATGCTACATAAAGATACGTTGTCCATAACACCTTGAAGGACAGGACACACGCGAATAACATATAGTCTTTTGTATCTAATCATATTTGAGTCAAATGCTTTTTGATAAAGATTGAAAACTGGATATTTCATCCTTTGAAAAATTATGTCATTTATTTTGATCAATCGACCCCGATTGAAAATTACCATCTTTGAATATCTAATAGTGAAAACCGTTTTAGCGTTTGGCAAGTTATGCATCAAGATATATCAGATATACATTACAAATATTTAGTATTAGATACATTAGGATATAAGACCTAAACATTTCGAATATTTAGTATCAGACAAATCAAATACATTGGGATATATGAGCTACAGATTACAAATCTGTAGTATCTGATAAATATGCATTAGGATATATGATCTACACATTACAAATATTAGACAAATAATGCATTAGGATATATCACCTACAGATATCACATATTTAGTATTAGACAAATAATATATTAGGATATATCACCTACAGATACTAAGTATTTAGTATTAGACACATAATACATCAGGATATGTCACCTACAGATATCAAGCATATAGTATTAGACAAATAATACATTCGGCTATATCACCTAGATATAAAATATTTAGTATTAGACAAATAATATGTTAGGATATATCACCTACAGATATCAAACATTTAGTGTTAGACAAATAATACATTCGGATATATCACCTACAGATATCAAACATTCAGTATTAGACAAATAATGCATTAGGATATATCACCTACAAATATCAAGCATTTAGTATTAGACAAATAGTACATTAGGATCTATCACCTAAACATTTCACAGAACAATGCATGATTGCACCTGTGAAGGCGTTTGAACCATTTCATTATCATTTAAGTACATTACAATCAAAGCCTATGACGCTGAATAACTGTACACAAACTCCCCTTGTCATTTTTATCCCAAACCAAGTCCAAGTCACGTATCTCGCGAAATACTATTATCTGAACATAGTGCTTTCCTCTAAACAAATTACCTAAAACGAGGACGACTGAGAACCTAATGAAAAGTATTTAAGCCATTAATACGTCGCACTAACCGAACCTAACGCAACCAGGCCTAACGCCAGCATTTAAACGAACTAACGTAACTTGATATATTGCTTTGAATATGGCTTCGTGTTCCATGTTTTGCCAGTGAACAGCTGGTAAACGGGGACCTGTATACAATTGTGAACATCCATCTAAGTAATACTCATGGTTAGACTTTTTCACGGTGATAATTTAACCATTAGCAATGAATTAGAATCAATAACCATACATGACACATCTGAATCGAAATGACAAGCACATGTTTTATAATTGGTTTAAATAAAGGACATTACCCAGAATGCATTGCGAGCTGCGAAGATGAGGGAAGTTCATATCAGGTTACTGGGTAGAACCGGAGCGGGTGTTCTATATCAGAGTGGGTTTTAGATCCGTAGCTAAGCTACAGGTCTAAGGGCGTGGAATTTGAATTGATAAACAGGCTTGTGTCATTTCGAGATTCAGAAGTGTGGCATACAGAACATTTGGGTAAACAGTGATAATTGGGAAAATTTGCATCTTATAATTTCCTTACAACGAGTGAGGAAGAGAACTGTCGTGTTTATGAATACCTCAGCTGGCCGTCCAAAGATGTGACTTATTTCCTTCTTGTAATGCAAAAGAATATATCCGAATTCTGGAGGTATTTAGAAACATGTTAAAGGATTTTATTATTTTATATATTTTTATGGTTTTCAACGCTGAAAAAAAGTATCAATGATGTTGCACAAGAACAATTACTTCATCAAAGAAGTAAAGTGGCTGTTGGAAAATATTTACTATTATTTATTGAACATTATTCGGCAGCTTGAAGGCATTTACAATTTAGTTATTTAATCGTGAAAATTAAATGAGAAACGCTCAGTATTTTGTTTTTAGAACGCTCTTCCTCCCCATCCTAACGTTAAATTGATTTAACCATACACGAGTTTAATTTCGATTTAATTAAAACTCAGATAGGCCCACACAAAAGCCGAATTTAATTCATAATTAACTAAAACAAGACGAGAGCTGTTTAACGAATCGCAAAGCCAGTAATAACAAATCTCCCTGAACGTTCACAAGCCCATTTCTCGTGTTCCCCTCGTGCATACCGCTCGTGTTCCAGCGACTCAAATTTGTACAATCAACGTGTCCTGGAAGGGAATCCTCCAAACCCCGCCTTCGTCCTACAACATTAACTGCGATCCGGGGTCGGAATAATCATTGCTTGAAGGTTTCAACCGATGTCCAACTCTCTACAACTATCAATAAATGTCTGACGCCCAATCTTACGCCCATCTCCGAGCTCGTAGAGACACCGATAAATAATATCTCCCGACATTTATTGGGTTACAGTGGCGATCCGTTAATGTTTCAGTGAAATGCGACGCGTTGTTTTAACGTTACCAATGACGTCAATCAGTGGTATCTATTACTTGTAAAATGAAATATTTCGGTGCATATAAAACGCTAAAACAATTTTTTTTTAAAATTAAAAATTATTTGAATGTACGAAATGTAAATGAAATAACAAAAATAGCGATTTTAATAAATTCTGCGTAATAAAAATACAGATACATACTACTATACTTTTCGATTTGAAATTATAGCTTGCCGTAGTTAAATTGTAAATTACATTTTATGGTACTGACATATTAGCTTGACCTCGGAGGCAGTCTATAGGCTTAGTTACCGACCTGTTTGTTCATAGTACACAAACACCCCGTTCAAAAAGGTTGACAGAGTAACTATTTCAAACTGTACTTAACACATCAAAATATTTGATTTCAACTATCAATATTGTCAGTACTAACCTTAGGGCACCCGACCTTGATATCGTCAAGTTGATATTGCAACCAGGTTATCACTAAATAATCATAATAAAACCCCGTTCCTCCACAGCGCGAATGATCTAATTCCTACTGCAACGATACAAACATAGTATCCAATTTCGGGACGTATATTGGACTGCATTGGATTATCGCGTATTTTTAATTGCGATTTATTTCAATGTATTTTTGCCATTTTATTATTTGAGAGAAGGCATTTGATAATGATATTTTCTGACTAATCTGATATTAAAATATCTTATTAAGTTTTCAAGCAATGAAATAAGTACTCAAAAGAGCTTTTTGTAATTAGCATTTATACTTTTTGTAATAAGTTAGGGGTTTACAAGGGCTAGGTACTTAATCATAAATCGAAGTAAAATAACAGGCTGTGACGTCGTCGCGATTTCCAACCAATCCAGTTTTCAACTCAACCACGAGATGCGTGTGTACCAACGTCATATCCGTTCCTCTTAAATTTGACCTGGAATAGTGTACCCTCCACACCCGGTCTTATCGGGGTAGGTCAGAATGGAAGGCTGGGGGTCACGCTCCAAACAGTTGATTTATAATATTCGAGATTGGATATTTCAAATTTGACTTCTCCGTATAGAGAGCCCTCCACAGTTTTGCAGATGAAAGGCAATTCTGCGTCAGGTCGAGGGGTATATGAGAGGGTAGGGATTGGGGGTGGGGGGTGGTTACAGGAGTAGAATTCCCTGTACCCTTCACTTCTCTCACGATGATACCACATCCTACTATGAAGGAGGTGCCGTTAAATTTGACTTCGGTCAAAATACTTGACTCCTTTCATTATTACACAATATCCATGGTTTATTCGGACCTTTCCACTCTACCCCATGTGGTCTGAATGGACCTTGATATAGTCTCAGTTCCTGGACATGCATATTTCTAAAGTTAATTTTTCCTTGATGATCGCCAGTCCCATGAGAAAACTTTCATTCCCCTATTTCGATAAAACTAAATTCGTGTAAAAACCTTACGATTTGTTTTGCCGTATTTACACGATCAATTGCGTTATAGTGTTTACAAAAATACATTAAAACGAATATACATGTTATAAATAAAATTCCTTTCGAAAATATTTGGTGTTGTTAATTCCATATACGGCAGAAAGACTGCGGATGTCTTGGACACCAGAATGTTTTTTATTTTGGCTTCACAATTTCATGACCTTGAAGAAATGCACCCTCCAAACTTTAACACTGATATATGCTGCTTTGTTTACTGGATGAAACTGGGTATGTTTGCTTTTAAATCTTATTTGTGTCCTCTTGCTTGAATATTTGCAATTCAATGTTTTTGGGTTTTAATCATAAAAATTTAAATAACAAAATCCTTATTATGCGACATTTCTTTCATTTTTTATCAACTCGTTTATCGGTTTGAGTCAGAATTGGTGGCATATTTTTTTCTCCAAAAGGTTAGCATTGGTCAGAGCTGCTATACCGTCATGGCGAATATCTTCAATTGGGAATTAAATGCAGGAACTAAACAGTTGAAACATAATTCATACCCTGCACAGTTTGCAAGACATTTAATTGGTTTGGAATACAAAAGACATTTGGTTGTCCAATCAGAGGTAAAAAATACGAGAGAGTTCCATTTCCTAAAACCACCGCTCCCCCACCCACCCCAAAACCTGGCATTGCGCGATATGAAAATTACTCCGACTCACGTAGAATGTCTTGCTAAAAGAGAAAAAAAATTAAGTGGATTCTCAGTATTTTCTGTATGCCAAGCCGTCGATTACTAGTAAAAGAATGGCGGCTGAATGAATCCAAAATATCCCCTATTTGATTCACATCTTCGAACATTGATTAAAAACTGCAGTCCGTTTCCTTTTTCCATTCTTTCTTGCTTTCAAACTCTAAGCGCTGTGTCCCGCAATCTTTCGGAGCAATATAAAAGGGTGCTCGCGGCCCTCGAAGGATATAAGGACCCTAGTTGGGCTTCTGCCCCTAGGCACCAAGGGTTCAATGCTGCGCTCATTTCCGCGGCCGAGAGGAAATTGAGTCGAAGGCAAAAACATATTATTTATCAAGATTAAATAGATTCAGACGAGCAAAGGCATGAGGGACCCCCTTTTTCTCCATTTTGGACAAGATGCGATCTCAATTTTTGATGAAAAAAGAAAACGGTTCAGATTAACGGAGGGCGGACAAAAACTCAAATCTTTCAATCAAAAATAGTATTTTTCCGGCGAAGATTGCTATAATTTTTTAGACTGTAATTTTCTCCAGTGTAACTTTGAAAAAAAACATATGGCAGTGTTGGTTATTGCTCACCCATAAACACTGAGCCAGGAGGATGCGGATGATTAAAAGGTTAAATAAATTACGCTCAATTTAACAAATGAAATAAATTAGTTTCAAATATAACAAATTATAGCCAAAAACAGAGGCCTGTCCTTATAATTCCTACAGTGATTGGCAGGAAAGGGCGTCAGCTTTTGATAAGATGTGTTTCCATAGAACGTCTTTGTTATTCAACACGGAAAACGAGAGCCCTTTTAGTTGTTGGTTTTTCGACAAAACCGAGAAACTGATAATTCTTACGCCTCGGTGATTTGCCAAATCGCAACCACATGAAATCGTCGAACCCATACAATGGGACAATGAAAGAGCGTTAACTATTTTCCGCCTGGGTGAATTCGACAAGATATGGTGTGAAAAGGCGGGGGGAGTCGACAGGCCGCGCGTGGCGACTGGGCCCTAAAGAGTACCTCTTCCCTAGGGGATCGCACCCCTGAAGAGGGGGTAATTTTGTGTGGGTTGAGAAGAAACGAGCAAAGTTTTCCATACACTCTAGAGATCACTCCAATTATAAGGCGCACTGGAACTACCCAGCTATCAGTTTTAAGAGAACATTATTAATTCTTAATAACGTGAAAATTAAGTTTCCTGTCTAGGAGAAAGCGTTTCTTAAGTGACAGAAAAATATTGAGCCTGAACTACAGTTGGTGACATCATCATTTATGAAGGTTACATTTTGATGTGAAAAAAATAACCAGTACTTTAGAATCGAATTGAATGCACATTTGAATATTGCAATTTTCCAATTTTGTTTTTAGATAATGTTATTACTTTAACAATGCTACTTTATAGCAACGTGAAGAACATTCTAAGATATCTAAGTACTTTAGGTTTTAACCATTGTATCAATTTTCAGTTTAATTTAGTGAGCGGTTGAGCAATGATTTATTGAAACATAAAATTCGGCCCTACTCAAGTAGGTTAATTCTTTAGAACTTTTTAGCTTTTAAATATAACTAACAGGTAATGACGAAATATTCCCAAGATACATGAAGCTAAATTTGCTATTTTCAGAATAAATTACCTTATACAATATTTTACTTCGGAAATTTGTTACTACACCATTTGAGTTACTTAAAGAGTTTCCTAACAGTCAACTTATTAGTACAACATCTTGGCAGGCACCCTGTATGCTCTTGACCGTATTAGTTCATATTTGAAACGAACACATTTATATGTTTGAATTAAAATATCTACTCTTGAGTCATAAAAGAAGCTACTCAAAAGTTTAGTCATTTGCAATAAATAGTAACGTGATAACCAAGTAAGTTTTCAACTTTAAAATTGAAATACAACTCATTTCATTGCTCTAATCGGCGCAAGTTGCACGCGTTGATATAGAACAAAAGATAGTGATAAGGACAAACGGCGTAATCAGTGAGGTGACACCTGTGAATTAGAGGTGCCAATTGTTCCGCAAACCTTGATCAATCTGACAAGTATGTTGCTAGAAAGGATAAAAGCGGTTGGGAAGTCCGGGAGACGTTTCAGTCGATCACTGCTGAAATCAATGTAAATTTCACTCATTTGTAAACTGCTGTTACGTCACGCGTGACAACGACGCGTTCAAATCCAAATGCACTCAGCATTCCAGTTGCAGAATTATTATAAACGCATGAAATATTTTCTAAAATATTGACATCTCCCTTCATTTAACCATCCTTTTTCCAAGACCTTTCCGTCCGGTTGATGTTGATTTTGAAAGCCAGCTTAAAATTTTAAACGTTATATCGACGCTGTCCGGATTTCGTTGATTGCTTCCTGAATCTCCCGTCGCTTTTATCCTTCAGCAAAACTAAGTTGTCTGCGTTCACAAAACAAAATGTGTAATATATATTGTGTAGGAATAACGGTGAAAGTGGTGATGAAAGTATCTGGTGTGCTCGAACTGCCCCACGACTTCAGTGTCTGCCATTATTAATCACAACCTATCATGGCGATCTTAGATATGAGACTCAAAACTCAACTCTGCTTAGCAACCGAGTATCACGGGGTAGATACTGAATCAGACACGCAGAATGCACGCCAGAAGCTAAGAACAAGACTCGACCATGGATCTAAGGTGTGCGAATGAGATCACAGATTAAAAGCAATAATAGCACTCCGCAAACCACCACCATATATTGGTTAAATAACGAAAAGCCAAATTACGTTTCATAGAGTTTAATATTTTTTCTAAAACAGAACATTTTGTGGAAAACCTCTGAGACATACAGATCTGAAAACTGTACAAGTTTTAACAATATCGAATTACAACATTGACATGAGAATGACTTAAATATGCTACATAAAATACCATCATTGTTTAAGTTAGAACATTGTAATAGTTCAGACCGTAATCTCCTTAGTGGTGTTCAATTTTCTCGACATACTGTCTGAGAAAAAAATGCATTTTGTACAAAACATTGATAATGTTGATTGTCAATTACAAGAAAATCATTCCTCTCATTTTTTGAAAGAAAAATATAATATATCTTTCAAACTCATTTCTAACGATAAGTGGCTTTAAATAAATTAAACAAAAATATTTACCTATTTTACAATTGGTTTATATATAAAAAACAAAACTGGGAGTTACCTTGTCTAGGTTGTGACTACTGCGATATAACAGCTTATTGTCCATGACCGCCACAATTCGCCGAGCTGCAGCCGAATTGTGGGTATTTTGCTACCCTGACACCGATCGCCTATACAAACGAAACCCGTCTTGCCGTCAATGCGGCACAATGTCAGTGCACAAACAGTGCATGCAAATTAAAAATGCGTCTTTTCTTAAAATAGAAAAGTTGTTCGTCTTTTATCAATTGAGTTCTTTTTGCAAGCCGACCGGCGCACAGTATCGCCTTCAGCAAGGTAGGGACTGTCCGCTCTTTGGTTAAACAGCTTTTCCACTCAATACGTGTGTGTCAAATAAAAATGTAAAAAACGTTCGTGAACAAAACTTAAACTGAATTTGAATTTCACAAACTTGCTGTGGAGTGTGGTACGTATTTGTAGTAACTACCGTCAGGGTTTGACATAGGCGGCGAACTGTCCTTTGGCATAGTCAGTGGTGACATTTGGGTGTACGCACCGTATCCCCCCTGCATGTTCTCATACATTTTCAGATCCAGTTTGCTCATGGTACTCTCGGACATAAGATTGTTGATGGAAAAAGGATGATTAAATGAGGGATGGTGGGCAGGATTCAACTGACCTGGCCCCAAGGATAATCCCTGAGAATGGTTCCGAACGTCATGTTGAAGTGATTGCACGTTAGATAGTTCTGTAGTACACGTGGTGAGTGACGGCTGGTGTTGTTGATGTTGTGGTTGGTGCTGTGGCTGCTGTTGATGATGTTGTGGTTGCTGCTGCTGCTGACTAGGGTTGTGCCCGTGCATTTGCGTATGGGACAAATCGGGAGGGGTACCGTGGCCCGTTTCCATCTTGGGTTGAACGAGAGGCTCCACTGAATGGGGTGGGGTATTGGGCGCGGACATTCCTGACCCGTTGTCCGTTGACGTAGGGGTAGAGTCCGGGTTTTGAGCACTTTGACCATTCTGTGACGTACCGCTTAGCTCCGGGGAGCGGGTCACGCTCCGCATGGATTCCTTCTTCGGACACTTGAAGCGCTTTTGGCGCCTGAGGTAGCAACCGTTTTCGAACATATTACCTGAGTCAGGGTGTAGCGTCCAGTAGCTCCCTTTTCCCGGTCGGTCAGGGGTCCGAGGAACTTTAACAAAACAATCATTGAACGATAGACTGTGCCTTATTGAGTTCTGCCACCGTTGTTGATTCTGACGGTAAAACGGGAATAAATCCATGATGAACTGATAGATTTCACTCAAGGTGCACATTTTGCTGGGAGCCTGCTGGATTGCCATAGTGATAAGCGATATGTAGGAATATGGAGGTTTCGCGTGTGTATAGCTCCGTCGGTAGGTCTTATCCCGAGCTCTATTTAGGGCTTGAGCTCTGTCCATTGGCATCAAATTAGGGTCCATGGGGGACCTACTCATCCCATTCATCTGTGTCATAGATCCCATGGTCATGCCGTTCATAGCGGATACACTTCCCATGGTGTTCATATTGTTCATAGCGCTCATAGGGCTGTGCATTCCTATAGCGTTCATACCCATTGTCCCCATGGAGGGTGTCATCGCCCCCATACTGCCCATGCTTGTCATCCCTTGTGGTGCGTAACTCATGTTGGACATGGATCCCATGGATCCCATAGATCCCATGGTGGACCCCATGCTGTTGATGCTTGGCATGGTGGTCATGGCGTAGTTGCCGGTGCTGGCGGGGTCGTATGGCGACTTGGCAGACAGCATACCCGGGGAATACGAGTCCATGTTGTGTTGTATGTCCGAACTGACTGTCCACACGAAAAAAAACACTCCGTTCTCGCTGACTGACCGCTATCTTCAGCAGTCATTCACCAAGCTACGCTGATGTTCGTTCAGTGACAATAGTAAGCACTTCACGGCGAAGCAATCGTAAAAATATAGAAAATCAGCCTCGCACCAGGGTAAATATACCTCGAGTCCTTCACCGGAGGGGCGGAGCTATATCTGGCACTATCAACCAATCAGAACGCGGGTTCACACCCCGCCCCGCCTGCCTGTCACATGTCTATTTCAACAAAAAGTATCGGAGCTTCCATCGACTGTCGATCAAGCAATTTGGCAAACAAGCCACTTTAAACGAGAACGACTTCAAAACATCATTATTTCTACATCGACAGGAACGGTTTGGCCTCGCTTGGTGATCCGCCTTCGGTTTTCAGAGGCGGGCTTTACCAGCAAACATCGGATCTCCAGACCTGGTCTGAATCTCAAGGACTACTCGCTGGCGGCTGTCAGAACTCGTCATTACCTCCCTATCATGGCCCACACTTGTCAATCAACCTGCTTTTTCAAACATCTAGTCAGGAGGAATAAACATCGGTTATCTTTTCATTCATGTACAGGGCGAGCGTGCGCGCCTCTTCTACCACTGTGTGTACTCTATCGTAAATGTGTGTACGCCATTACCAACACATATCAGTACACAAAGTTTCTCAGTTATGACAAGAAACTGACATTTTACATCGAACATGATGAAGACTATTTCGGAGAGAACACATTGACCTCGGTCTAAGCTCCGGTGCCGTCTTCCATACGAGGATAATTGATTGCATTTGTGTGTGGGATTAATATTTCCTTTAAAATGTGATACACAATAAACATTTCAAATTTTACTACATGCACATTTACCTTTTAAGTCTATGAGCGTCTTTTTAGGCTAAAAACCGATGTTTGGTGAACGGTCTGCTCTGCCGACACCATTGACTCCAGAGATACAGAACACTATCGGAGTATGGAAATATGCCTGTGGATTGTGCAAGTAATCAGAGATTACGGATTAACCGGACCGAGATAATAATCTTGCCGAGTTTCTTTAGAGATAGGCCTATATCAGCCAGGGGATTCACCGAATAGTTATTAAGCCCGCTCCCCTTATATTCTTCTGTGTCTATTCTGCTATAGCCGGCGCAATCTGGCCTGAATACCTAGGTGTTGTACGATGTTATTCCCTGTGGGATTCCTGTGAATGAGTGGTGTACTCGTTGTATTTCCTATTCGCAAGTATTCGCTGTCAGCGCTGTTGTATACAGCCATCACATCAACGCGGTTTCAATACATGTGAAAATATAGCATTGATTCGCACCTGGTTACTGAATCACCTCGCCTCCCAATACCCCCTCCCCTGAAACCCCTCCCTACCGTCTCAATGCAACTCAGTCTAATGCCCCAGGGCTTCTTGCAGTCGCCGAGCGCGTGAAAGCGAGAAATTATTTACCAATCATCTATGTTCAGTTATCATGCTATTGAATATAGATTAAAAACCCATCCGTCCATCGTCAACTTCGCAACACCATATGGTTAAAGTGATAAAATGTGGAAGCTATTTTATGAAAAAAAGGTTCCTACATCTTTAAATTTGCATTCTTAAATACCACTACTCTATGTATTAAAGTTATAGTCTTGACAGAACTGTTCGAGCCATTTGACAAACCGTGAAATATGCAACGGTAGCTGCCTGTTTGATTGATTTTAATACTAGTTGTGTATACAATCGACATTAGGGTTAAATACGCTGCGATATTGACAACTGTTTATATGTATATTTCTAATGAGAATGTATACAAACAGAAGGCAAAGGAAATAGCAACAGTTTCACTATTAAGGATCAAATAGCTATGTTAGACATGTAAACATTGAACGCAGATCTGTAAGTTTTCTGTTCCTTCGATGTATCATTGTCCACACTCACACAAAGTAAATGTTGCCACTTTTATTGGCGTCTGTGATTGTTTGCCACCTTAATTGGCTATGTGACATACTTAAATAAAATGTTATTATGTTAAGACATATGGAAGAATCATATCATAAACAGGTGAAGTCAGTTCTGATTTTGAAATTGACTAGACTTCGTGTGAAATTGACATAGAAGTATCCATGTCAAGATGTCATCGGACAATGGTATACTAACCTTGTGAAAAGAGGACATGCATTTACCGACCGCATTTACCACAATACAAACACCACTCTGATCATTGAAGTGATTTAATGGCTTAATTGTCTGATCAATATTGTTAACATTATTTTTGTCGTTTAACTGGTGCCACCATCTACAAGGACGATACGCTGTATTGACAATAGCCCATTCACTCACTCGTCACCTTACTCGTGTACGTAATAATCAAATACGGGTAAATAATAATCATAGAAATATAAACAAAACTTATATAAATGAGCATAAATCTGTTCGGACACTAAAACACGTCGCAGTGAATCTCCTAAATGCGTAAGTCTACCAGTATATTGCATTTATCTACAATTTATCATACACAGTCTAATGAATGAAAGACAAATATCTCTGTGTACATTGCCCCTATAAACGTGTCATAACATACAGAGGCTCGTCACGTGACCTGGCTGATTTACATAGGGTACTTGCGATAGAGGTTCCCATCTGTGTGAACTGTGCGTTACTTTCCGTGCAGTTCTAAAATATAGTTAATAATTTGTTATTCTTAATAATCGTACATAGTTCACCAACGATATCATCAAAGGTTAGATAACAAGCATGGCCCTCATTTCGAATTAGATGCTGATTTCTGAGTTTAACGCTGGGGTGCATGCGTAGGCAAATAATACTCTGTATAACGGCCGTCACGTTAAAACAAACCTCCGACCAATTTGACCATCAAGATTCATACCATGGGAATCACATGTGAGTGTTGTGGAATTATATACTCATGTGTAAACCGAAATGAATTACGAATGTTTACAGAAGTATTATCCGGAAGCAATCCTAAGGGTCTCAGTATTACAATATATTTGGAACACTTGTACTTATATTACTTGTACTTATACTTTAGCCCATGTCATGATCCATTATGGCCTAAGTATTTGTGTAATTATCAAATTGTCTGTTTACTATGCAGCATAGCATAATAATAGACTTGTCATGTTATGGTGACATTAGCAAAGTACAGATTTCACTCCAGTAATAAACAGTACCTGTAATAAAAACTTGACGATTAAATTTGATTTGGTAGCTGCATGTGAAATGCATTTAATCAAAGTTATTACGCGTGATAATAAACTCACTCCGCCGATTATGTATCGAATTGCGCTCTTAGTTGGTTTTATTTGCTTCCTACAAAGACTCAGTTGATAAGCCATGTAAATGAAAGTCCTACACCATAATACCGACACGACGTCAGACTATTGATATACATATCACATTTACGTCAATTACAAATGTTATTAACAGAAATCTGTTCATGGAACCATAAAATCCCAGGAGTCAATTACAAAAAATTTAACCGTTTTCATAAACAACAAATTCCAATTCCAGCCCTCCAAGCATAACAGCAGAATGATTCCACCGTTCACGCTACTTTGATTCTCAATGCTAAATTAAAACCTCAGAGTCGACCCAGATAGCGGGGAACTTTACCATTGCTTCGGGCGACTGTTTAATTTGTTAGTTACCTAGAGCGCTCGGCAGCAGGACAGGTGCATAGCGGGGCCTATCCTGGGACAGGGTGGGGAGCGGGCAACCTTGGCACGTTATCTCAATCGTCGTCATTTGAGCGACACACGAATCAATTAGCAAGTAACCGGGTTTATTCATTAATTTCATCCTGCTTGTCGATTTCAGGTCTGAGCGTCATATGCCGTATCAGGCATGTCGTTATATTCCTTTTAACCTTTCATCACTCAAAGACTTGCGACAAAGTGGGGTGATACGACCACCTAGCGTACCGAAGCTGCACGGGTTTAATTTGTTTTTGTGGGAAGTTATTGGGTGGTTTGGGATGAAACAGTATCGATTGGCCAAAGTCTGGTGATCCGTGATGAAATGAAAGTTATCTTCGCGACATGATGAATACTATATAGGATACCATGTATGCTATTTTTCAGTATGTTATTGTGTCAACGTAACTTGATAAAATTGATATTAAAGGTCATTAATTGGAATTAAAGTTTGAAAGGCGTATTTATATTCAAAGGAATTATTCCTTCAAAAATATGTTTTTTAATAACCTTAAGTATAATAAACGGTAAAAATGCCAATGAGTATCAATAAGTGGTTTAAGACAAGTCTTAAATTAACTGGCATTCGATATACTCTTTCGTCCTAGATATATCAAATACTGTTACAATTAACGTATCATACTTTCTAAAGTATATCTGTAAAAGCAAACATTTTGTCAGTGTTAAGTGTTGTATTGTTCAATGATTTATGATGATGGGCATCAAGGTAACGAAATGACATTTGATTTAAGTCTCATTGTGACCCAGCTTGAACTAATTCTAAACGGTCAAACCATGGTTGCAAGGCATGAACGACCTGAAGAGCCAAGTTTTCACAAAACGCGGGAAAATACTTGTAAGGAAACGTCGAGACTAGAACACGGGTGCTCATATCCTCCGGCAAGATCAATGTTTTGATTGTCAGTCGAAGAGCGCGACACTGCCAACAATAGAGCTGTCAAAACCTTGATTGGTGTCGATTCATACCTCTTTTTGCAATCGACAACAATCCCTTACTGTTGTTGTAAGTAGCTTTCACATTTCACGGACCACGTGGGTCTCCTACTTACAGTCCTGCTACCTTTTGCTTGTCAATTTCATCTGAAACCGACGATAAAAGAAACAACGTTTCAAGAACACGTGCTATGGTATAGTTAAGCACGCTCAACTGAATGAAGTATAACGCTCTAGATGCTTGAGTGATGTATTATGGAAACATGTATTTAACTGAAACTTAGAACCATATAACACATTGCATGAACAGCTGTTGTTGGTATTGGCAGTCAGGACGACAGGGGACTCAGTGACCCGTCCGTCAGTCGTACACTATCCCCCAAATATAAGCTTCCAATGTAACATTACTTAAATAGTTATTGTCTGTTCATTGTCCCCCAACGCCAGTAAAATGGTCACAACCTATTTTTCTCAACTATTGCCGGTATTCGTACCATAGAACAAGGAATAACGTTTCTGTATGTTTTGTACACTTAAACGGACATTCGAATGATCTGCTGCGAAAAAGGACACGTCCATCCCTGATGGTGTCTAAAACGAAACAATCCAAAAAAGGTTATTTCATTATGATCCAGATTATACGTGTATTATTGATGTGTTGGTTTCTTAAGGTTTACGGTTTCTTGGCAACTTTTAAACCTAGTAATGCTTGTATCGTTTTAGTCTACGTTATTTGTCAAATATGTACTTTCGTTTGCTGGTTCTGTCAATATTCTAGCATGCGAAGTGTTACCATAACCTTCTGACTATCATAATTCCACTAGTTACTGGAAGCCACCTGTGTTGCTTATACAAAGAAGTACGAAGTTGTTTAATTCGAGCTTTTGCGATTCTTTAATGTCTGTATCTCGTAATAACGGCAACACTTACTATCATGACATGAATGGCAATTACACACAAGTACATTGTAATCCGCAACAAATATGAAATATATTGCAGTGTGTTACCTAGATCACTGCCTGTTTTCTTCTCGTAAATTCACTTGCCTCTGCATGTGTTTGTGACTGGTGACTGCTGAAAAACATACGTTCCCATGTAACCACTATCTCGGCTTATTCTTAAACGCAATGTCGTGATATAGCTGTTATTGTGCGATGGACTCTGCTTTGCAAGTACGTTACTTACGACGACTGACAGGATATTGTGGCGTGTAACTGTGACTAAGCCTGAATTCCACGCTTTTACAAAGTCCGGGGTTCGATTATGTTCAGAGATATACCATTTCCGGAATAATACTAATAACACTAAAATCGGCCAAATAACAGATTCTTTCATTTACGTATATTTCAAAAACTTAAAGAAAGTTTATGAAAATAGCAGGATTGTTTTGAAACCATTCATTCTACGTTCAGTTATGTATAAACTCAATGCATGATGTGTTGGCGGTATTGAACTTGGCTACGACGAACGCTGGTGATATTACAATTAAATGCGTTTTTAACCAAACAACATTTAAAAATCAAGCACTTTCCCATACTGATTGATCGGTGAATGAGCTCAGTCTTTGTTGCTAAAACAAACGCTTCGCGGAGAGGCGTATAGGTAGTTAAACACACAATAGACGCATTATCCCCTAAATTAACATTCCCCTCGTCCCCCCTCCGCGCTCCGCAACGCCACGGTACTCGGATAAGTACCCGCGGTGAGAATTGCTAATCACCAATGGCGCAACCCATCAAAGAACATATCGCACAAGATCACGGTTTCCCCAGGAGATAAGGGCACTGTCCGTTGAAACGCTAATATCTAAGTTACCCGGAAACTAATTAAAGGTGAAAAACACAAATGATTGTAAAAAGCCGCCGCAGGACTGTAATGCTATGTAGTAAACAGTTGTTTTACATACAGTATTTACTAAGCCTCGTATTAGCTGGGTATGGGATTAGTGTTAAGGATAGTAGTAGGGTCTTGAGGAACTGAAAGGTTCTGAGAGACGACTTGGGACACCGCGTTTGATGTTTTCGATAAACCCTACGTTGTTTGTAGAGAGTGGATTTCAGTTTTGATGAATTATGTCACAGATTCATGTCTTGTACAGCCACGTGTAAACAGATTATGCCGAACTGTTTCTTTAGAATGCGCTGATTAGATTATCCATAAAGCAAGGGTATGCGGTTGCTATATACAAGACATATAGATGAAATGTTCATACCATATCTTGTTAGGACTATTTGTACCATAATGGCTTGGTCGTCTTCAATACAATGTACGGCGTAGTAAGACAAGCACACAATTTTGTTAAACAAACAAACATAAATCTAATTTTAATGCGACTTATCATCCTGCCAACATGGACGGTGTTTGATCACTGAGAACTGCTGTTTGTCAGAGTCACAAACCGTAACACATTCTATCGATACATGTACGACTTGTGACTTGGACTTGACTTTCGATGACCTTATTTATCGAAATTATGTGAATGAATTAGCATATATTCTGTATACGTATGAGGTGCATTGATATATAACAACACGGTTGGGCTGGTGACGTAGTCTAGCCGATGGGGACTGTATACAATATTGCGCCCTTGGGTCACGCTAGACAAAACATTTAACAGAAACAAACAACTTGTCACCTAATTATTGGTCAACAAACAACAGATCAAAGACCACAATACACGGACTGTTAATAGGGCAAACAGAAGAAATGAGCGGCAAAATTGCAATTAACACCTTCATTAAGAAATTAACACTGATCCTTCGTGGCTATTACACCACGAAATACGACAGTAGATCGGCGGCGATGGTGTAAATTGCAAGACCAGCTCGTCACGTTTGAAATAGACATCGGTGAGCTTCCAAAGGTGTTATTTCGTGTTATACGAGACTGTCAATCATACATCAAACGATGTGCTTTTGTTGTGATAGTGGTGTGAGTTTGATCTCGGTCACAAAGGTGGTTCGAAGCTGAAAATAACAGTCAAGTACCATCGTCTCATAGTGGTTTCTGACTTACGCAACAGTTATAACGGACATGAAGGCAGATTAATGGCCGGTTGTGTATCTTATCATCACTTCAAGGGTTAGCATGATCATATACATCAAAGATTTATTTCTCATTTAGTTATAAGAACCGAGTTTTATCAAAGCATTAGATGATATGTGCAAGTACATCGCGGATGGTTTAAAATCCGACAACATCCGGCTATTTGGGGAAGGTGGAGGTGTTCTGATACGCCATACGAAGTTGTATAACTGTTTTAGGGAGTTTCGTAGTGGAATGGGGGTCAACGAAAGGACTTGTGACATCCCGCACAGGATGGAGTGAGTGAGTTTAGTTTTACGCCGCTTTTAGCAATATTCCAGCAGCGTCATGGCGGGTTACACCAGAAATGAGCTTCACACATTGTGCACATTTGGGCATCAAACTCGAGTCTTGGGCTTGACGAACAAACGCTATAACCGCTAGGCTACCCCGACGCCCCTGTACAGGTTCGAAACCGAGACAGGTTATTGATGGGAAAGGGAATGTTTAAGTTGATGTGGGCGCTTGACTGAACCAGGGATGGATAAAGATGTTGTGGACGGATGCAGAGTCAAGGGCTGGGTTAGAGATGACCTTGGGGTTGGAAAAGTCTGGGATGGCAGCGGATGGTGGGTGTTTGACCTGGCGACACCTGTAATGAGATGCAATATAATTGATGAGGATAGGGTGTCCATGGTGACAGGGATTCTAACGATTTTCTCTGTTCTAGGTGGGATGCTACGGAAGGCTGAGTGGGTAGGGTTAATGATCAAAGTGTCTAGTTGGTAGAGGTGATGTAGGTCTTCAGATAACAGTGGGTTAGATGTCAGTTGGGACGTTGTCGATAGTATATTTCAGGGTGACTGTGTATGGAAGGTAGGACCTTGTCAGTGGTCTTGTATATTTCAGGGTGGTGGTGGTTGAGATGTACTTAGTCAGTACTGATGTATATCTCAGGATGACGGTGGCTGAGATGTACGTTGTCAGTAGTGATGCATATCTCAGGATGTAGGTAGTGATATATATCTCGGGATGACGGTGGTTGAGATGTACATGACAATCGTGATATATATCTCAGGATGAAGGTGGGTGAGGTATAGGAGACAATAGTGGTATATATCTCAGGATGACGGTGGCTAAGATGCACGTGACAGTAGTGATATATATCTCAGGATGAAGGTGGTTGAGGTGTATGAAACAATAGTGATACGCATCTCCGGATGACGGTGGTTGAGATGTGTACGTGACAGTAGTGGTATATATCTCAGGATGACGGTGGTTGAGGTGTATGAGACAATAGTGATACGTATCTCCGGGTGACGGTGGCTAAGATGTACGTGACAGTAGGGATACGTATCTCCGGATGACGGTGGTTGAGATGTACGTTGTCGGTATTGATGTATACTGTATATATCTAAGGGTGGCGGCGGTTGAGATGTACGTTGTCGGTATTGATGTATACTGTATATATCTAAGGGTGGCGGCGGTTGAGTTGTACTTTCTGACTTGATCAATGGCGTTTTCTATTTCGGGTTCACTTTGGCTGACGTGTAAATACGAATGTGGGTGTTGACATAGTATGTCAGAGCAAAATGTATCATTTCCAGTCTTAATCCCCACAAACAGAATCCATCACTTAAGGAGGGGAAGATGCAAGTCGCACTGTCCTGACGCTTTTCACAGGTTAATTAATGAGATAAAAGCAACAAAGATCTATTTGATGCTTTTAGCTCATAAATGCGCACATTTTCACTCAAACAATATTACGAAACATATACGTTTAAAACATTTAAGTGAGGTCAGAATCATCTAAAAGCAAAAAAACATACACGTGTTCTTGAGGGAGTTGAAAGTGCATGTTGTGAAATAAGTAGCACTTATTTTCCAAGACAAAACCCATGCTGCATTGAAGGTATTGACATCTTCATTACACGGTGTGTGTTTTGACATCTCCACCTAAAAGGAAACGTGTCCTGGTACATTTCATCTTGCAATGTACATCCCTTATCTGTCAATCTAAAATCACGGGCACCTTTATCTCTCCAATCAACCATGATCCACCATCACAATTCGCTTATCACTGCAGTATTCTCTTCTGATTTTTGCACAACTCATTATCGGTCTTTACGTTCAAATTAGCATCAAGTGATGTGAAAATGAAAACCCACACTGTCAAAGACATTTCTGGTGCACTTTTCGCAAAGCCACCACATCATACGACTTCCTATTCACTGCAGATAAATTCGCCAAACACAATTGTTTCGTATAATTTCCAAAGCCAATAAACTCCGATCTCGTAAACAGCGCTGGTTGATGTATTTATGCTCTTGTGAAACTTGCATCTAAATATCAGCTGATTGATTGGCGTGTATTGCAGCGTTCTTTGACATGAACGAAGAGCAATAAGCACCGGGTAGGAGCATTATCTTATGTCTGTTTTATTTGTTCGCCTGATTACAAGTTAGCCGTGTTTATTGCCAATAAAAACGTTTGCTTTGGTTCGCTCGATTCAAGCATGATGATAAATAGAATAATTGGCGTTAGTTTGACAGAATGGCCTTCCATCGATCTAAACAAGTCGTGACATTGGTGATGGAGAGACATTACGTTTTGTCATGAATTGTGAGATGGTCAATGGGTTCGTTTTTACTCATTTCCTTCCTTCATTCTTCCGTTTGTTCGTCCATCAGTCCACCCATTCCTAATCCTTTCCGTTAACCACTTCTTCACCCAGTTCATCGTATGGCGTGAATTCATTTAGATATACAATTACATAAACAATATATCCATCACTGAGTCATCCCCCGTTTACCAATAGCATGACAGTTATTGATTTTTTATTGATAAAATAAATAGCCCATTTATTTTAAGAGGCAAGTAAACATGTTGTATTCAACATTTTAGCAGTTGTACTCAAACTTTATTTTAAGTATTCGCTTGAAATATACACGTCATTTAGCCGAAAGTTCCTATTTGTGTGTATGGTTATTCAAACGGTGATAGCGATGTTTACCTCGTTAAACATCCACGTTAGGTCAACAAACCATGAATGACGCCACGTCATTGCCACTACCAAACCGTAAAAAGTACACACATTGTCATGTATCTGATACCGTTAAATTGTTGTCCTATTGAGTCGATTGTTTACATGTTTGTTTGCTCTGTAGGAACGGGTGTAGCTTTCCGCCACAGATGTCTATTTGTAGGTCGTTTATGGAGATCAAATATGTTCTCACCCATAAAATCACTGTTCATTTGTTTAAGTTGTCCATAACACGCATCTACCTATGCAGGGACTCTGGAGCGGGCTTACTAAGCAAACGGAATTCATTTCAGTCGTAGCGTTATTGTGTAGGCATTTGAATTGCCACGTCAAACAGAGGTGGTTTCATTCAGCTTGTTGAAGCAATAAAGTGGCCTTTTTGCCCTATAATGTGAATGTTCCAATACGTCCGATTTGTTATTTACTCAGATAGTTTATTTAGGAAGGAAGGCAAATAGTAATAAACTACCCCTGTTGTTGGGTTTGTCTGATAGGGACAAACCTCATTGCAGCGTACAGTCATATACATATACTCTGTGTAATAGACAACAGGTTGTAAACATAATCACCGTTCTTGGCTACGATCTGTGCTGATATCAACAATGTAAACATGGGAATAGACATTGAGTGGTTTGACATGTACATCGCTAGGACTGAATAGATCACATACTTAATGATAAAGGACCACGAGGTGCACATGGCAGCTTCGTGTGAATGGTTGTGAGAACGAGTACATGTTAGAGAAACCCGTGACGCGCTAATAGTTGCATCATATGCTTTACTTTTGTGTCACGAAATACATGACAGTTCGAGTGACGTAAAGTGTGAGCGGAGACAACGGAAAGGTTTTCAATGTAAGTTTCCTGATGGTGGATAGTGCAGTGTAGTATAATGGTCAAAGCGTCCACTCGTGAAGCCTAAGATCCGGGTTCGATTCCCCACATGGGCACATGAGTGACATTGCTGGGATAGTGCTACAGACGGTGTAAAACCCCACTCACATATGGTCATGTGTGAGTAAGTTTACATAAATGTAAATACATGTAAATACTATATTGCCTCTCAATCAGAAAGCTACGATTGGTAGTGAGGTTTAGTTTACTCTATTCAGGGAGACTATATACACACTGATTTGTTCTAGATTATCCCTGCTCTATTGTTTGTATTGACACATATATTTCAAGGCGCTCAATGATAAACCCAGTCCGGACAAAACAAACCGGTGATCGACAGCACGAGTACTGATCCCTGTCGATGACTGGAGAATGTTAGTTAACTCTGTAGAAGCTGTAGTGAACATATTGCTGCTATATCACCACTTGTCAGTTTTGTGTGGGAGAAAGGTACGACGTGCATGAGCCCTCTACCACCTGAACAGGTGTAGTGATCACAAACCAATGGCCATAATCAGATTCGAACCTTCTCTATCGAAGGAGAAGGCCGAGAAAAATGTCACCGGGCAATAACACTTATATTTATGGTGCTGAGCCCAGGTGCGTCTTTGACAGCCAGAATAATGAAATGATGTTTTTATCAGATGACCGATGTCACTGAAGCTTCATTTTGAAGATGGCTGCCACGTCTCAACTATACAATCTTTCCTGAGTATTGATGCATTTCATGTTGTAACTTGAATCAGACAACATTTGAATACATGAACAAGAACTTGAAAATGAGCATATCTAGTGCTGTGAATTTCTGTTCCCAAAACCTTCACGTGTCTACTAGTAATGAATTAGCGTCTCAAGAGTTAATTCGCCACCGTTATATCACTATCATAAAACATAAAGTACCCTCTCTGTGACTTACTTAGTGTTTAATATGACCCCGCATTTATTGACAGGCCATTGACAAGCAATGTACAACGATATCGAGGTGAATGACACCTGCCGATTGCGCAGAACAAAGAAATCTACATCTGCAATTAATTAGTGAGGGTTTATACATCACTAACGTGTCAGAGCCTGGACTACACGTGAGTGCCTAGCAGTTGTTAAGCAGTGAACGACCTTACCGGGTACCTTGTAAAGATGTCATCTGGGCTCGATAGCACGATGGGCTTATCAGGAAGATAGACCTTTGATGAATATTGCGATGGTTTATGTGAAATGCGATAAGTTACATTATTTACTACTTTATTGTTTTGGCTAATACAAATCTGACAAACTATCATAATTCTAGTTTAATTGTGTTTTGCTGCTATTCTGAGGATGACAGCTTCGTTTCCACGCATGTGGCGATACTTGTTTTCCTTTGGTTGAGCATGAATTCAATTTTAAAGAGATGAGTAGGTGAGTGAGTGAGTTGGGTTTTACAGTATTTCAGCAATATAACGGTGGTGGACACCGGAAATCCGGTTCACACTTTGTACCTATGTGGGGAATCGAATCCTGGCCTTCGGCGTAACAGCCGAACGGTTTAACCACTGGACTACCCCACATGAGATACGAGAACTATCAGTGCTGTATACCCTGGTTATATCGTCCTGTGTGTGAAAGCAATATAAGTTTAACGCATATTGCATCAATTGTTTGATCAGCATTTTAGAACTTTGTTAGTCAAAACCAAAACATACAACTTTTATGGAACGTTCCAATGAAGATTCGTACATGGTCGTCAAGTTGAAAGTTTCTACAACCAAATGATGAGAAGCATATATACATAGCACATTTTGACCAAACAGCAGATTAACATAAATAATAGCTGGTAACAACTGGTACATTACAGGTACACATTTTATATCGATTTCCATCGTGTCGGAGGTGTGAAAAGAAAAGCCCGAAGTAATGCTGGTGTCAGATTGTTTCCTTCCTCATTGACTCCAGTCAGTACGGGGACAGACAAACCCAGAACTATAATCGGAGTAAGCCAGGATTCGAACCAGCTATCGGAGAAAAGTTCTTGAAAAGTTTTGTAATCAAACAGGTATGGACGTAAATCTGAAGAAGACAAAAAATATCGTGTCTAGAAATGGCGCTCATATGAAAAATGGTTTTATGAAAAAAATGTCATGGATACAGTATCCTTGTACAAGTACTCAGGTATTTTGTTCTCTCCTAAAATAGCTAAATCTAAAGCTAAATCTTGTCTGTTGTCACAAGCAAATAAGGCTAAGTTCTCTGTTAAAAACGTTGAAAGGAAACTGCGTAATATCAATTGTACAGATCTTTTAAAGATATTTGACAGCATGATAGCGCCCATGTTTTGTTATGGTTCTGAAATTTGGGGCACATCCGATTGTATTACAGTTGAAGCTGTTCATATCAAGTTGTGCAAATATCTGTTAAAAGTTGGGAAGTGAAACTGTAACATAATGGCCTTAGGTGAATGTGGTAGAATACCCTTACAGTTTACTTATACATCTAATGCAGTAAAATATTGTGTAGACTCTGAAACACCTGATTATAGATTACCAAAACAGAGTTGTCGTATGTTACTATCGTTAGACATTGGCATCTAAATTCAAGAATATTCTTTTTCAATTTGGTTTTGGTTTGGCTTGGATACGTCAAGAGACTGGTAATTAAAAACGTGTTTATGAAACTATTTTAAGAAAGATTATCTGACAAGTTATTCTATTGATTGCAATCATCGTTACAAGACAACAGTAAGTGTACGTATTATAAACATTTTAGATCTCTGTTAACTGTGGAGAAATACTTGTTATGAAAAGAGCTTCCAATATTTAAAAATTATATTTGCTAGATTCAGGTGTTGCAATCTTAGACTAGCCATGGAAGAGGACAATATATCCTGATGTTAACTATAATGAAACATTCTGTCTATATTGTGAATCTAATGGCATTTTATAAATTGAATATGAATAGCATGTATTTTGTGTATGTGATGCATACTTTAGTATTAAGAATGAATATATTAAGAAATATTTTAGTAACGTCCCCAGAGTTACAAATTTTATATTTATTCTATAGAGTGAAATAAGGACATGATACGAAGAGTATGTATACTCAAACATCATGTAAACAATAGACACAAACAGTACATACTGTAAAATAATGAAGCTGTGTTACACGTTATTATGATTGTATTGTGGACCGGTGGCCTGTTACTCAATATAAAAGTCTGTCTGTCTGAATCCAGTCAGGACGTGGACTGACATACCCAGAACTATAATTGGAGTAAGCCAGGATTCGAACCAGCACGAACTCTGCACAGCAAATTTCGGCGCCTTGTACGACTGGGTCACTCGAGCCAGCTTTGTATTATATGTCAAGACATATGGTCAGTGGGGTTCTTGAGAAGCATGAATAAGTTGGTATTCAAGCATGGATGTCAACTTCGTCTTAAGTGTATACACCACGTTACGGGGCTGTTCTTTGCTCCGTCATCGGCGGAATACGTTACACTTGACTACGGGGCAAGGAATGACCCAGAAACATTGTGTATGCAGTGAAAGGGAAGTTGACGTTCATAATATTTTGTCTTGTATATAATCGATAATTTTACATAAAGTCTGTGAGGAGTTAGGGTTCAAACACGATCCCGTTCTACAAACTGGTCAAATTACAAAGGTCGTCGTTACGGCTGTACTTTAACATAAGTTTATGATCGTCATAACGCTATGGTCTCTTTGAGCATTTGGTCCAAGGGTCGCATACACCTGAGCACGAGGAAACTGTATGGATGAGTGGTCGGAGGACTTGGTTGCCTGTGTGTTATCGTTTCCCGTAGGACGTTGCTCCTAGTATCGATCACCGGTTTGCCTGGCACAACTCCAGTTATTGTTATCAGACCAGGAGGTATGAGTGTAATATTCCATTGTTTACAAATACCCTGGGGTAATACCTTGTTGAAACTAACAGTTAAAGTGTACAATCATCGTGAAGGTAGGTGACCGACGCGAAGTGTCTCACTGATTGAAGTTTTACATATCAGAATGAAATATACAACAGTCTTTCATTTAGTAATGACATGTATTACATTAAAGTATCAGCACATTTTTGGTTGAATATATTACCTCTATTTGGGGCGGGGTTACACTGATGACGTTTTTAGTCAGCGGACACATGTCTTGCATTTATATTTATATATGTTGTGAATATTTAAATAGATTAGATCATATAATATGTACAATTCTGTATGTGAATATATCGTATTACGAGTAGATAAGTATCATGTCTTTACAGAAGAAGAGGAAGAAGAAGAAAGTCTTCTTATTTGTCTCCTTTATTAATATTAGTATCAACACCTTTGCAGATGGTTTTAATGCATTTTGATGCATTTAAATGCCTACATTCAACAATCTAAATACTCGTTTTTCCATACAGCTTCTCTTGCATTGTGACTGATTTGTCACCGTTTATTTATGTCTGACATCTATACAGAATAATTTCATTTGTCACACTGTTGTAGAGAGCGTTTCTTTTGCTGAGTACAGCCTCGGTTTGTTCCGCAACAGGCACGCCGTTGCAATTACTTCAGATGGATGGAGGTGTTGAAATGAGGCACAGTTGTAAAACGTTGTAAAAACATCATTATGTGTACATACGCAAGTTGTAGATTTCAGTTACCGTGATAGGAAAGTGACAGATCATTTATTGCCTAATTACGTTTGTGCTCAAGTTCTGGCTGTTTTGTAATTAGGATAATAGGCAAATCACAAGTGCAAATTGATTAAACAAACTGGCGAAGGTTTGCATTCATCGCCGTAATGAACTTTAATGTCAGAAGTTAGCTAAAAATAGACAAGGTCAGATACATTTCCGTGTGACAAAATATACACTGCAATTGAAAAATCGTCACGTCGTTTGTCTGTTATTTTCTTTCTTACTAACAGCCATCATGCTTTTTCAGATTACATGTTTGAACTACATTGTGCGCATCCGTTATTAGATTGCTGACACGCTGTAAGCATCAGTCATTTCATTTAGTTAGCACTAATGATATCACAGCAATTATTTTATTTTTCTTGTACATTATCCTCTGATGAGAGGAGCGATTTTCTGAAAATCCAACAAATACCTAAATAATACCAGAATATTTTATTGAAAGTCAGCTTTCGCGGCCTCCAGAAAAAAAGACAGTTTTAAAGTTAAATCAGGCTCAATCAGTTGAACATTTTGTCTCATGAAATAACTGATTTGGTTACCGAAATAACACAGACGTGTAATCAAACGGAAATTACTATGTGAATATTCTAAAATGTCTTCCTTTGCCTGTAAAGGACTATTGCGTTTTGCCTGGGGCTTTGAAAAACTTTTCCTTCTTGATAAGAATGCAATATGTTTGTTACGTCACGGCGACGGTTCAGAAACGCCCATCCATTCGAAAGAAGCTTTAGAAAATATTTGGTAATGAGTAATAGATTTCATTACTGTTCACCCGCATGTACTTTTGTCCCCCGTGTACCAAAGCACCTGAAGTAGAGTTACATGAATGCATACTTACCGCACCACATGAAGTGTGCTTGGTAGACTCTGTGCAACACCCATGGCGATCTCAACGTGCACGACATTGCAACGTTTATGTCATTTATTTATTTTTGTACGACGTGTTGAAACAATAAACACAATATTTCCTTCGATGTTTACTGATTTGTGATGGGATGGGTGTTTTTATACTAACCTTATCTTTACGTTATATGACTTTTTCATTATATGTGTGAGGGGCGTCTTACGTGGCATAGGTGATTGTTTGATTGCTTGATTGAATGCTTGATTGCTTGATTACTTGATTTATTGACTGATTGGTTGATTGTCATTTGATATATGACCATTACCACTGCAACCATACAGCTACGAGCCCAGAAACAGATTTGCATTTTAAAATTTCATTATACACAGGATTAAACTATCAATAAATATCACTCCATTAAGGTTTTAATGTCAACTACTTCCGTTCACACAATCAGCAGTACCTTCGTCCCGAAGAACGCACAACTAGAGCAAGTACAGGAGTCAACCACAAACTAGAACAAAACGTGGCAAACGTTTGAGTGTCCAGTCAGATGTTCAGCTTGAACCTACTGACCTACTACATGTGGCATATTATAAATGTAATCCCAACTCCATGGAGTTGTACGCATGTTTGATTGGTCTATATCCTTATATACACTCTACAAACCACAGCTTACATACATAACATTTATATAAACAACCCATTTTCGTATGTAATCCGAACATAGGGAAGAATTTAACGTAGATGGAGGTCATCATGTGTTAATGGGAATACTAGAGATGAAGGGGCATCCGCCACGCGTGTTACTTTGTTGAGTGGTCGTAAATGGTATTTTTTCAGGACAATCAATTTTTAGGTAAATGTGTGCTGTAGCGGCATATATTTCCTCATCTTTTTTTTCTACAATTAAGCATCCCCAACAAAATAAAGCAGCAGGCATCGTTTGTGTATTTTGTGTGTGTGTGGTTGACACACGGAAACATCGCATGTTTTCCCTTGCATTTTGCATTTACTAACATCAACTGATAGCAATGATGGTGTTAAAAGTACTTCTGTATTCATTTATATCAACGTAATGTACACACTGTATTAATGCCAATGACACGATTTGCTCAACTGTAAAACTCAAAGATTCAACAGTTGACAAAACAAAACAACGAAAAACTGGCAGGACATAATGACAATAAAAATATTGTTCATCATATAATTGGTAGCATTATTCGATTTCATGCTTCGTGTATATATCCTGTTAATCTATGAAATCTAGAGTGAATATCCGAAATGTTGTCATGTCGTACTCAGATGACTATAACATAATCCAAACAATCAGATATATATTGTAAAGAAAATGGAATAATCACAAGAAATCTCTACCAGACGAAGCAGTTGCACAATTCTGCCATGAACCCAGATTTCGTTGCACCAATCACAATCACATGCAGCGGCATTTCAGATGTCCACCTTAAGATGGAAGCCCGTGAACTGTATCAAACTTTGTTTTCTCTGTTCATTTATACCTTAGATGATCTCTCTATGTGTCTTGTCTACCATACATTATCATGTTATGTGTGGGTTTCTACTTTCCAAGTAGAGTAGTTGTACGTTTTCCAGATTGAGTCTCAAGCATGTAATCTGCGATCCAAGCCACTGAGACAGCGCGGAGCATACACACTACTTTCGGAGAAGTGGACAAATGTAACATATGGAATATTATTGTAACATATAATCTACAGTCAGTAAATTACAGATTCTAGCACCTGTTTAGGTGGCGTCCCATGTTGAATTCCAACTCACTCTCTCAGAGTCAGACACCTAATCACCAGCACACATAATCAGCGGTGTAAACCTCAGATCCCATAACAATGGAAGTCAGACAACCGGTAGTCTAGATCACGTTCTTTGCCTACCCCAATCCTAATGACAATTGGCACAGATCCTAGGATCGAAAGCTATGAATACACAACGCCATTTAGAAAGAGGTCAAATGTAACATGCATTTGGGATTACACTTTCTCAGTAAAGCACTATAATCTGTACTTTACTATGAAAGTGTATTCCAAAATATAACACAAGTTACAGGGAATATGTATTTCGGTTATGACATGTTCTGCGAAAGACTGGCTCAATTAGTTACATGTTCGTTACGTTTTCCCTCTACGTTAAATGTTCTTTACGTTTTATTGCCACACAACCCCAATCAATATTTTTAACTTGCAACTTCTTTCTAGCCACCACTCTGCTTCATGCAAATACACATCCTCTTTTGGTTAACCTTCCTTTTTAAAGGTGTGCGAAATGCAAATCGAAATTATTCAAAACAAAAACTACTCAAATGTAATATGTTATTCGCCTGGTACCTGTTTTAGTTGGATTCCCATCTAAAGTTCGAAACCACATTCCAAGGCACCTAAGTGGGTTAGATAGCCGAGTGTGCTTGTGATTATGTGCCTCACCGAGTGTGCTTGTGATTATGTGCCTGACTGAGTGTGCTTGTGATTATTTGCCTGACTGAGTGTGTGTTAATATTGCAATGAGACGCCACCTAAAATAGTACCAGAATCAGTATTTCCTGAGAAAGTGTAGCCCCAAATAAAACACATGTTACCAGTTTCTAAATGTCCTTGTGTAGAGCAAGAGACTGCTTTGACCTAGAAACATTGGAGCCCGAAGGAAACAACTGTCGATTAAAAATCACGTAACGCTTTTTCAAACCTTCGTAGAAAGAGTACTTAGTAAAACCTTAAAATGTGAAAGAACTGGAGATTCACGCTGCATTAAAACAACGGATTATTACTAAAATGACACCTGGTGTTACGAGTTACGAATCAGATGACCATGTCCTGCTCTGTATGTTCAGATCACATATTGTTGGATCAGGCGAACCCAAGCGCAGTTAAAATGCAGGAATAAATTGTCGATGATATCATTTTGGATGATCACATCAATATGTATTGATTCTCCAGGCTGAACGTTATCCCTGAGCAGTCGGTGATTAAAGGGAGGTTCTGAACTCCCTTGGGTGTCGGGGTCAAGTACGCCCTGCATTATCAAACCCTTCGATGTATATGCACCCACATCCCCATCTACACAGCGGTTTCCATGTAACGGGATAATGGATTTACAAACGTAACAATACAATGACTTTCGTGGATCATTAAACGGACAAAGCTGACCAGATGCTTGCCAGACCGTGGGCAGGTCCGCCCTTCCACAGATGACCGCACTTCACGAAGATCGTTTCAACTTTAGTTTTTTGTTCAACGATTTTGGTGACACATTGCGTTATGAAATTGATGTAATTCATACATTTTAATTTCGTCATGTTTAAAATCTGGTTTCCGCATCAGTACTGCACAAAGACCCGAATAAAAGGAGAAAGAGGACGCAGATTGTATTGTGTACCCGGAATTGATAGCTATGTATACACAGGCGAACTTGTTGCTGAAATACCCATTTCTGTTGAAAGGCGATAATCGTTCTGCTACAGTTTGTGACAGGGAGATAAATGGTGAGTATGGGTAGCTGTCGGTGACTCAGCGGCTGCATTATATAGACAAACTCTGCATGTATTCCATAGACATATACTAGGGTTATATGAAGAGATACTCGTTCAAAGTTTTTTCTAATGTATAAAACACAGATCGGTTCCGTTGTTTCCAGTGTTTGTGAAGTGTTTCCATTTACAGTAGATAGATTAGGAACCAGGTATGTCACAATCACTAACTAGTCGAGATGAGATCAGGAAAACCAGAGAGTGACATCGTGAGCATCGCCTCAAATGTTTCGCGAAACATGGACATACAATCATGATGGTCCGAGATCCGGACCGACCAATCATCATTCTGAAGACAACCACAAGGGACCACTTCCGCGATCAACCTGGACTCGAATGGTTTTTGTTTAACACCACATTCAGCAATGTTCTGGCTATATGGCACCAGTCTGTAAAAATCGAGTCGGGACCAGACAACCAAGTGATCAGCAGCATGAGCATCCATTGACGCTGTTGGGATATGATGGCATCTGTCGACAAAGTCAGCGAGTCTGACCACCCAATCCCGTTGTGGTCGCCTTTTGCGACAAGCATGGGTTACTGGAGACCAGTTCTAACACCGATCCTGGGACTGGGTACTGGGACCTAAGTAGACACTGACTACGCATACTCTCAAACAACCAAACAGAAAATTGTGAATTACAAGAGGACTTTCAAACTTTAACATGTACACTTTTATATGTATTAGACACAATGGCCTAAGTCTACCGAAGATCAATCGACATCTGTATTTGAATTTTGCATGTGTACATGTCTACATCAGAAATAGATTCTCACGTTAAACATATGCCCAAAATTGGAAACGACGTAAACTATCAGTGACATCATATGTGCAACATGCGCGACATGATGCTTTAAACAAAACTTGCAATAAAACGTCTACTTACCTGCGCAAGGCAGCAGTGTTTTCTCTACTGACTATTATCTGAGTCAAACCACTTTTATACTTTAGACATGTACACGTAGAAAGGCAATGTCAATAAACCTCCGTTATATTTCTAATATTAATTTACATAACTTCTAAGTAAATCTTTGGACTTAACATAAATATATCAGGGAGTAAACAGTAACCTTGTTGACTTCCCCGTACACGCAGTAAGTAATCGCTTACTTATGTAGTGTTTACAAACACAAGATGCTTACAAACATGCCTGTTGGATGACAAATAGTGTCCAAGCACTGGTGTCCGAAAGCTAATCACGGTTTTCGCTCTCGTATCTCTGAGTAGGCAAGACAATACGGTGGGTATATCAGGAAAAATAAGTAAGCTCGTGTAAGAACCAATTAAAAAAAAGAAAGAAAGTAGGTCTAGCAAGTGAAAGGGATTAAAAAGTTAATTTAGATCATGCAAAACAGATAGAAGAAGTAAGGCTGCCAAGAGCAGGTAGCAAAATAAGTCAAGCACGCAGGGAAAGTAAAATATGTGAAAAGGTAAAGCAACGAAAAACAGATATAGAAAGCAAAGAAGATAAAACAAAAAACAACAAAAAGTAAACAACTTAGAAAATGTATTTGGCAGATGTAGTCGTTCTGTCATGTAATACATACAAAGTAAAGTGTGTCATGTAATACATACAAAGTAAAGTGAGTCGTAATACATACAAAGAAAAGTGAGGAAGCATGTGGAGGAAGTAAAGGTAATAAGTAGAATAAAATAAGAAAAGCGGGAAGAATGAGGTTGAACGGTAAAGTATGTACAGCGAGGTCAGTAAAGCGAAGAAAGCAGTTAAATAAATATAGAGTAAAGCAGGTACAGTACCCAGCACGGATAAATCAGCAAGAATATATAAATCACGCAGGGCAAGTAAGACAGGTAAAACGGTAAAACAGTATGAAAACATGTGAAGCATGTGGACGAATTGACAAAAAAGAAAGTTAACATGGGTTAAGGGTCATCACATATACAGAAATGATCAAAATCACACTGATTTCACACACTGATTTCATAAATAACTAACGTAATGTACGGACGTTACTAGAGACACAGCTGACATGAATGTAAGCTCATACAATAGTTACATCGACACATAGAAAACAATCCTTAGTCTCAGACAGTGAGTGAGGGAGTGAGTACGTTTTCCGCCACACCGAAAAGTACTATAGTTGGTTCCAAGAACCTACCATATAAGCCCGGAATGATGCATAATTTCGCGCTTTTACAACTTTACTAAAACATGCCAAAGATGATTTAATTATGTCCAAAAATCATAATCTGAGATAATATGGGATTCAAACTCATAATCTTTAAATGCATTGTTGCAAAGCTATTTCGAATTACGAGGCCTGTGGCAACGATTTGTATTGAATGTAATAAACTGCGGAAGTGTGGCGTAAAGCTAACCTCACTCCCTCTGTATATTAGTTTGCTAAAACTCTCAAATCAGCAGTCTTAGCTGTCTTTGTAAGCCTGTTAAAAAGAACCCCAAACAGTATCACGGGGTGATTTATTTATCGATAAGATATTCTAATCGGGCAGCGAGTAAGACCAACCCTCTCGATGAGAAAAGAAACAATTAGTCACAGGACTAAACTGTTTTCTCATCCATCATAATTCACGGCGGTTTTTTCGAGGTGTACCACCCACTAGGCGAGTGGTCGGGCCTCTCAATATGACTACTGCTTACTGTTGATTTCTTGTCAAGGAGCGTGAAGTGGCCCAATAACTTCTCCCTCTTTCGACTTTGTTTCATAGGCAGACGGTCTCATTTCTGCACCTGCATCCAACACGTCCTTTGTTTGGGCGACAATTACAACAGAAATGTCCCCAGACACCGCCATTTTCACATCGTGGTCGACCAACTACCCTTCGTTCCTCAGATCAGGACCCGGAGTCCATGACAACCAAGTATTGTTACACAGCAGTGATCCACCTTTGTTACGCGAGTAGTATTTTCATCACGCGTTGGGTTCATAAGAACTTGTGAAAAAATTATAATCATAATATTCACGGAAAAGTGACGCGCTATTTATACAGCCATGTGTTAATTCTATGTGTATATTCTAAGACACTGACTCACATTTTGTGTTTTTTTCGCATTTTGGAACTATGACTGACAGAAGGAGCAACCACATAAACATTCCGGTAAAGCACGAGCTCCAAATATGGAGACAATTTTTGCGACATTTCAAATTTCTCATATACTATTTAAAAGAAGTAAAAAAAATCTCATCTGATTATTTTATGTTACTATCGTTAATCTGTCACACCAAGTAAAAGTAATCCGATTCGTAAATAGTTGATATCAAATACCAATTTGAAGTGCACCCGATTCGTTCATATTAGTTTAGTCGATCTCGCATAACAATATAAAGTATACCCGACTCGTTTCATAATCTAGTTATTCTCTCATACCAATTAAAGTACACTGAATCGTTCATGTTACTTTAACTATCCTCTCATGCAAATTTTAAGTACTCTCGACTCGTTTTAAAGTTTAGTTATTCTTTCATACCAATTTAACGTACATCCGATTCGTTCACATTATTTAGTTATTCTTTCATACCAAATTAAAGTACATATGTACACCCGACTCGTTTCGCCGTTTAGTTAACCTCTCATACCAATTAAAAGCGCGTCCGACTCGTTTCACCGTTTAGTTTTTCTCCCATAATATAATTAAAGTATATTCGAGTACATCCGACCCGTTTCCCCCTTTAGTTAATCTCTCACACCAATTAAAAGTACACTAGATTCGTTCATATTACTTTAGTTGTTCTCTCATACAACTTTAAGTCTTCATTTCAAGCTGAAGAATACATCCATTCTTTCATATTACTCTGACATGACTAACTAATGAACTGGACTAACATGGATAGAGGGCTCTACAGCCTTTCTTCTGAATAATGCCTATACTAAACAACTGTTGGGAGTCACTTTCATATCCGGGATTGGGGTGTCATACACGGGCACCCGATCCTCGCTCTGCCAATGACCCAGGTAAACATTCCCATCAGGGGTTCCCCTAGTTTATCCCTGTAGTGCCTCTGCCGGGTCTTTCTGCGAGTTAAAGTGGCTTTGTAACCTTATTTTCCTATTATGTTAGGCTGGGTATTATTTTACTAATGGTCGCTCCGCCCTGTAGGGTTCAAGCAATTTGCAAATACAAGACCCATTTTCATTTAGCGTTAATGACATTTATGTTAAACTGTTTTGACAATAGCAATTGTTGCGTCAATGTCAGAACTACAATGCAATGTTTACCATCCTATGGTGGAAGAAATATTGATGACTTTTCTATGAAAAGAGATTTGTAGTCCGTAGGGCGAGAGAGGTGGCAGAGGGTTCGAAGACAAAGACGGAACCCAAAAGTAAATTTATCTTGCAGGCTTGTTTACAAGATTCCCTCGCGAGGAACAGTGCTACTATAAACTTGATACAAGGGTACATCTGTCTAAAACAAACACTTGGCAATCTGTTGATCCACGAATGGATTCCTTTATTCACCCCAGATTCTATAAATCAAATTTGAAACTGAAATGGACGCGGATGTTGTAGGAAGCAAACAAATGAAATCGAGTAATTACAAATTTGCGGAATAAAAATGGATATAAAATCTATTGTGAAATAAACCATGGTGCATTTACGCCAAATTAATCCAATGTATGCATACAGTTTTATGCCGCCGTTAGCCGTATGCCAGAGACATCACTTGGGACACAAAAAGTAAACTTCACACATCCTACTCATATTGGGAATCGAACGCTTGTGTTAACCATAACGACCAGATGCGTTAACAACTGGGCCACCTCAATCTCTATCCTCATCACCTCAACACCCATGCTACGACGGGAATGTCAGGCACAAGTAATATCAACACTTTCTAGCTGTATATCACCAACTCGCTTTGTTGTTTTTCATGTTAATTTCACCATGTCCTTTTAACTTTCAGCAATGTTAATTCCACTTTCTGCCATGTTTTTTTTAATCTTTAATCCATGTTAATTTCACTCTCTGCCACATAAATTACACTTTCAGCCATGTTAGTTTCACTTTAAGCCATGTTAATTTTGCTTTCAGTCATGTTAATTTCACTATCCACCCTGGCTGGAGTAACGTCATATGATGTTCATGTCACCCTTCGCCCTTGATATACTGACGCACTGAATCCCCTTGCACATCTCACCTAGATTGTGTACATATTGTATAGCGATCTCCCAGCTACCGATAGCAGAGTATCTACACAAGGGAACCTTTATACTAAGGTGCAAAGCGTATACGTCTCCGGTGGAGTGCAGTCTTCCACGACAATCACCTGATATAGCGTCCATGCAGTGGCGTGGAAATATTTTCTACATTGAATTCTTAATAACTTGTAAATGAAGTTTACAACACTGCGGATGCACCTTAGTGTATATAAGATGTTTGTTGGAAATAGGGATGTACTTTGTCAAGAAAGTCTTTTCATAAAAGCTTGCGTGAAGTCTACCCTTTCCCACACTCACTATACTCTTGTTTTTTTTTTCTAATCTTGGTCATGACGGTGAACTCAATATAACAACCAATGTTACATACCCTGCCGATGATTAAGGACTCGATCTCGAATGAATATGATGAGTAGCCACCTGTACCACCTGGCTACCCTAGGCGTCTCCATGACGCCCTGTGTTTTTGTACATATTCATATAGGCATGAATTGTTATTTAATTATTCCTTGTTTACGAGTACAGGCAGCAAGGAAATATTGACTGTTACTAGAAATCAAGTGTTGTCTGCAAAATATGCTCGAACGTTAGTACTAATAACTGCAGCTTCTCGTATCGAAGCACACGTTTGAAAAAGGACACTGATTTCCACACAGTGTTCGGACTAGAAACGATCCTACACAAGCACCTTTCATAGTACCAGGGAAAGGTATAACGATACGGATGGGTTGGTTTTCAGGACACAGTGGCAGCAAAATATTATTTCACAGACTTACCTGCGCACGTGTCAAATACCTCACCTTATCCCCTTGCAGTGTCAGGCATTGTCACCATTCGGACCACTCTGTAACATATTACAAGAAGACTTTTGTGATTGACGGAAGCCAAACTTTCTTTGTTTTCGTTAAACCGGAACTCTTGAGACTATTATTACGCCATTGTTGAAAATGTGGACACGTGTTTTCTTTTTTCATGATCACATGACATGCATGCTACAAACAGTTAACATTCATAGTCGTTATCGTGACAGCGCACCAACTGCTGTTGTTTAAAGTTAATGGTCCAGATACATGCTACGTTAGAAGGTGACAAGCGTTTGAGTTATACATAAACGTGTCTCACAAGACACACAAGATATGTATTCATCGGATTTATTTCAAAGTAGAACATGTAGAAGGAATTCTTTACAATTTAATCTTCGAAAGAAATTCTAATTTGTTGTACACTCGCTTTGAATCCCATTCAAGTCCAGTTTTGACAACCCCAATACCTTATTTACGTTCCGCCCCAGTCAATACAATGTCGAAACCTAGACTAACAATGACTTTCTGAGCATAGAAGTTACTACTAACCTCAGAGGTTGATTTACAACACAGTCAACGGCGTTCTCGTTTTACAGGTCGTCATGCAGAAATAGAATTTGAAGTTGGCAAAGTAAGTGAGAAAGCAGAGTAAATAAGTATTTTATTTACGTGTCATGAGTATGCAAACACACATACACCCAAACAGGGCATACCAAAATATATATCACCCAATAAATAAATAAATAAATAAATAAATAAATAAATAAATAAATAAATAAATAAATAAATAAATAAATAAATAAATAAATAAATAAATAAATAAAGTAAACATAAACAAAACAGTGACAAACTGTTATATGCTACTTGGCTGGTAAGGGTTCAGATTAAATAGGTTAATCCAATATTTCTGATAGGCTTTTGCTATAATATCACTTGTTTGCGTGACATCATACAGGTTAACACAGGTTTGTGTGCGGTACAAACATGACAACAGTCAACAGTCAGAACAATCACGTGATTGACACTTTGAGCATGAATCTATGCGAGTGTGCTACGATGACATGCATCATCCAAATCAGCAAGTCTGTCCATTATCACGTGACTACAGGGACCCTGAAATAAGTATTTCACAGAAAATTCATGCAAGCCTTGAATATGTGGCAAATGTAGATTTCAACAGTTTCGGTGCTCATTTTCAAAATATTTTATCGTTTTTTAGCGTGAACGTTTTACTGTAAAGATATATTCATTTCACGTTACTTACGGGAAGATAACACGAAACACTGTTTTTGTATAACTAGGTAAATTTGTGGCCACTGTGGGGTCACTTTTCATATAAAAGTATCATAAAAGTATCCTGTCTGATAAAGAAACAATATGTATTTGCATACGAATTTGCCACAAAATACGGCGTTGTCTATATCTACATGGCGATATCATTACAACATATCCACGTTCATCCACAGCCGAGGATTAACATTCACGAAAATAGATTTATGAGTGAGTATACTTTTACGCCGCTTTCAGCAACATGACTATAGATAGGTTTCGGACATTGTGTCCATCATGCGGGGAATCGAACACAACGCCTGTGTGAAACTATAATTCTAAAGGTAGCCCAATTTACCGATACTCACTAATCTTTGATGCTAAACATAAACCTGTGCTAAACTGTTGGGGAGAAGAAATAATACTCTCGTGACTGACGGGGGGCATAAATGGAACCGACAAGAAATGTACTTTTCGTTGTTTTGGATACGGGTATATAACATACCTGTTTTCATATTTCGGCGATTGTTTTAAGTGAAGGAACCCACTGATAATTATTGTAATCATTTGGTCAAAACTGATTTTCAAATACCAACATTATTTCGCTTGGCAGTTCAAAAGTAACAAAATATTTACGTACGACATATGGTTTGTTCGCGTGGTGTTGGAGTCTTTGACTGGAGATGGACTGTATACATTGCGGTAGGAATTGCGCGGTTCCATAGCAGGGCCATATATTTAATTCATGTCCATTATATTAAACTTATTTTCTTGATAAAATTGTTGCTTTTTTCATATCTGTTCCTTTTCAATTGATTAATCAGCACCATGCAGCCAAGACATGCCAGTTTCTGAAATAGAAACAGTCAGAAGCTATTCAGGAATTCCTTCATCCATCTGACATTCAGACAGTGGCATCTCTATGGGATCCAGAGAAAGACTCATTATTTTGTAATTCCTAGCATAAATTACCGAAGCAAGGATTTCTATGATTTCATTTACTGTTAAAGAGTGCCACACTCCACGCATGTGATTTATTCGGATGAAGAAGATTTATGTATTACAGGAATTTAAATCAGGTCAATGTGACACGAAATTGTACGATTACTGTCAGCTTTTCAAATTCAAATTCAAATTTATGATTACAAAGTCCGAGTTTAACTACCACATACTCCTCAACTCTACGGGGGAACAAATAGTGTCACTGTGGATTTCAAGTGCCCAACTTAACTGTTGAAGAAGATCCCCGTAAAGGACAATGCGATGGTCACATAATCTGGGATGGCACCCCCGCCTCCCACTAGAGTCAGTCTAAGGATACCTAGTGCTTTACCTGTAGTTCACACGGGGATGACATACCTGTGCTTTGGCAGACAGGTAGAACGAGTCACACCTGTGGCGTCCAATCTGGGAAGACGCTGCAATTTATTTCTAAAGGAGAAAAAGTGAAATGGCGAGTGTCTATAGGGAAAGTAATCCCCTCTCTTTTTTCCCTCACTTGGCGTTTTGAACTCGAGCCTCGCATATTGTGCCTCGTAAGGGGGCCATTGAATGGGTTTAAAAGAAGTTTGGGAGTCTGAGGAGTGAATGATCGGTTCGGTCAGGTCGGGTTAACGAAAACATTGGCAATATTCACCCGCGTGGTCAAACTGTGTGACAGAGACATTGTGTCCTTGTGACGGACGGACCTAGCTACGGCCACCCACGTGCGTCATTAGCATATTCCAGTGTGCTATTCCAGAGCTGGCCTGGCCTGTGTCATGCACACTGTCTAAGCCGAATTTTACATCGGGCCTTCCTGTATGTACTATCTAAGATGTTTCATCCAGGGCCATTAACATGGCTACATGTGACATAAAATATCTGACACCTGTTGATGGGGATAAGATCAAATAATCCTTTGATCCGCCTTTACTAAACCAACACAGACTATATTGTGATGTGTTTGTATGAGGCGGAAAGCATAAACTCGTAGAATTAACGATCACATTTTTGGACAATTTGATGTTGTGTATATTACTGGCAATTAAAATCGCTCTGAATATAAACGAATAACGTGTTTAGAAGCCGCTTGTACGTGTGGAATAAGTTTTCCACAACACGCGTTACTAAAAGATGATTAGATTTATGCAGAGGAAGTATCATTTTGAAAAAAAGATAGATGATAAAATAGAAAAAGATCAATACGCAATACTATGGCGTACACCGCATGAAGGAAAGTGTCTGAAATATATATTTTTTAAGACTGAGTGTATACTGAAGACAAATGTAAAAGAGCAGGTCTCTCATCGGTATACGATAATATATATATACACCTTTTCTTTTTTTCTTTGTTATCAGACACGACATTTGCTTGTGAAAAGTAAATATAAGAAAATATGTATATTTAAAATTCAGGATTAAAAACGTCGGTCTGAGTGTTTGTTAATGTATGTATCATTGGATGTTATCCGTGGTTCCGAGCAAACGTCCAAGGGAGATAACTCTATATGAGAACTGCAATGTGTTAATTAATCTCCCAGGCAGGAGAATGACATACACACTTCCTGCCTCGAGATAATCTGACTTCAATGTAGGTAGACAGTCAATCGGGACACGTGCGTCTGTTGACAGAGGAATTAATTTCAATTTTCATTGTCACCGTATATCAATAACCCCTTTCCAGTGGCAACTAATCCAAATTGTGTACGTTTCAAAGAAACCACACAGCGTCGCCTTACAAATCAACTGATCCATGCTCTATACTAATACAAGCTCAGGTTAAAGGCTTTTCGCCTGTTGTGTGAATGTGGCGTACTTCGTGTGCATTTCATTGTGGCGTGCATTTCATATTTGATCTATAATGTATATAGACACACATATTACAGACGCTGACCAAATAGCGATAACCGTCAGTAAATATTGTTACACTAAGAACGGATGCATCACAGGTACTATGTACAATGCAAATCAATTTTTGTCCTAAGTATCAATTTATATTTGGGACATATCACTATGGCTAGCTGCACGTGTTGTTTAGATACTTATTAGAGAGCTGTACTGAACGTAAATCGGTTTTTTTGCGGAAAGATCTTACTAAACATTATATAAGTATCCCTCGCTTATAGAATGAGTGAGTGAGTTTAGTTTAACGCCGTTTCAGCAACATTCCAGCAATGTCATGGAGGGGGACACCAGGAGCTGGCTTCACACATAGTACCCATGTGGAGAATCGACTACCTCAGCGCTCCTCTTGCAGAATGAATTCCCGCATATGTAAATCAAAAGCACATGCGGAATGTGTGTTGGCCTATCTTGACGACGATGACGCCTCAATAAGCGACGTCTTTTTACAGGCTGCTGTAACGACGTTAGCAGCGGGACTGGACATGTATTCGCGCAAGGGTATTCCCATGGAGATACTTTTACACTGGAAACAATTATTATTTATATTCCCCCCGTGAAATTAGTTCACAATGGATACTGTTGAGGGTCATTGATGATGAGCAGGATCTTATCGAAACACAAAAAGAGTGAGTGAGGAGCTTCACTTCCTCCGCAATATTTTTAACTGGGACATAAAGTGACCTCGTTTATCGCCATTAACAAGCAAACTGGTACTGAAATTGTAAATCGAACATTTGTCGAACTTTTCAAGTTAGAAGAACATGCCTTCCTGAACTGTGTTAAAACAAAAAATACGCAATATGGGATAACTCTTTTCGGTAAGTTATACCATGCATGTCATTTTTGACGTTAGGTAGTATAATAATGCCGTATGGATGGATGACGACGTCTTTGTGGCTGTGAGTGCGACGTTTCGTACAGATTTTGGCCCCCTCGCATTCACAAGTTGTTGTCCATAAATGTTGTTTTTTTCTGTATGAAGTAAACCGCTCCTTCAAGTCTCGTCGTAACGCACCTCATTAAGATAATTCTATGTCATTTATATAGCGCCTTGCACCCATCTCACACGTTGCTTACTGGACGCTGTGGTCAGAATCTGATTATTATTACCTCGGATAACACAAGTTGCCTGTTAGGGGCTGGAGAGTTAGTCACATGACTTTATCTCACCGGGTACCCATTATCTGCTGGATGGATAGAGGCAATTTTGAACAAGCTCACTTGCCTAAGGTGAGACCAGGTGTATCGCATGCGCTTTGTTGTGGGGCAAGACTGAAGTCCGTGGAGTCAAGCTGCCTAAAACGATCACCCACCCACGGACTGTCCGAGTTCGGCGTAACTGATTCGTAACCAGAGCTCTACGCACAGGACCACGCACCACCACTTCATGCTGATAGAAGAATTTGTATTCTGCGTCATATGGTCTGAATGCAACACTTCTGTACTTCAGCAAGCTTAACGCATACTGTTTGATAAGTTGTACTAGCTATCGACGTTTCGAATGTCACGGTAAAACACATGTACGGTGCTGAGACACGAACAATCAAAACCCTTCTGTACTTCAGCAAGCTTAACGCATACTGTTTGATAAGTTGTACTAGCTGTCGACGTTTCGAATGTCACGGTAAAACACATGTACGGTGCTGAGACACGAACAATCAAAACCCTTCTGTACTTCAGCAAGCTTAACGCATACTGTTTGATAAGTTGTACTAGCTGTCGACGTTTCGAATGTCACGGTAAAACACATGTACGGTGCTGAGACACGAACAATCAAAACCCTTCTGTACTTCAGCAAGCTTAACGCATACTGTTTGATAAGTTGTACTAGCTGTCGACGTTTCGAATGTCACGGTAAAACACATGTACGGTGCTGAGACACGAACAATCAAAACCCTTCTGTACTTCAGCAAGCTTAACGCATACTGTTTGATAAGTTGTACTAGCTGTCGACGTTTCGAATGTCACGGTAAAACACATGTACGGTGCTGAGACACGAACAATCAAAACCCTTCTGTACTTCAGCAAGCTTAACGCATACTGTTTGATAAGTTGTACTAGCTGTCGACGTTTCGAATGTCACGGTAAAACACATGTACGGTGCTGAGACACGAACAATCAAAACCCTTCTGTACACTTCAGCAAGCTTAACGCATACTGTTTGATAAGTTGTACTAGCTGTCGACGTTTCGAATGTCACGGTAAAACACATGTACGGTGCTGAGACACGAACAATCAAAACCCTTCTGTACTTCAGCAAGCTTAACGCATACTGTTTGATAAGTTGTACTAGCTGTCGACGTTTCGAATGTCACGGTAAAACACATGTACGGTGCTGAGACACGAACAATCAAAACCCTTCTGTACTTCAGCAAGCTTAACGCATACTGTTTGATAAGTTGTACTAGCTGTCGACGTTTCGAATGTCACGGTAAAACACATGTACGGTGCTGAGACACGAACAATGAACACCGACGTGAACGTTAGATTCGAACTCAGCATGAGCATCACAAAGGGACACAACTTTTAACACACTGCTTCACACTAAAAATACCTTCTCTTGTGATTCGTTTAAAATAAAAATATAATAAAGACATTGCACCAGTAGATAAATAAACACGCAAGTCTATCATAAAGGAAACGCTTGTTTGCAAATCTAAACATTTAGCTAAGCTGTACGTCAATAGATCCGGAACTGCGTGAAATGTATTCTTTCATAAACCCTAACACTGGTTTTCATGCTTGACACAACAGGATTAATTTAAAAGTTTGAATAAATATTCTAATACAAAAATGAAAACCATGCAGGCCGATGGTCTATATAAACCTGATTAGTTCACACCGTGCCAGCTGGCCAAAGCATCACTTTGTCAGCCTCTGTCAACAACGCTGATAGCCTAGTAGAAAATGTATATGTACCAATCTCAACCAAATCCTTCAGTATGAAGACATAAGGATAAAGCGATGGAAGCTAAGCGATGTTGACAGCTCACTGACCGCGAACAACGCGTAAACAAACACATGTGCTTGGTGTTAAACCTGTTGGGGGTTAATTTTACGTTTACCTGCACAAATCGGCCCTTGGAGAAATCACACAATGAGGTGATTTACCAGCCGAGCGACGCCTTTGTGCTGTAGTTTTCTTTCGGGGGAACTGATTTAAATGGCGTGGAAATTTCAGGGTTCCTATTCAACTGTCACCTAGGGTGTCGTGGAGAAGGGGAAACACATTACAGGCAATATTTAGCTCTGGGCTGGTGCACGTGCGACAGTGTATTTACAAGCCACAGAGAAACACAGTTATTCAAAATAATCGCAACTGTCATGTATAATCGAGTTTGCCCTCTTTAGCGTTCACTCATAGAATAAACCAAATTAAACTGGTTTACATAGACGCACATTGAAAGTGATTGAAAATTATTTGAGTTTAATTATTGAATTTTTAATAGGTAGGTAGTGGACGTCTTTCAGTTACTATTATCATTCTGACCACTTTTGATTTCATTTTACTGGGGGAAAATTGATTTACTAATTTAATGTCCTTAAATTTCAACATTTCAGCTGTTTTTAATGATAACGAAGTGGGGAAACGCCAGGGAACAGGGAAATGAATACAACATGTATTTGTCCCATGTATTTGGAGTAGGTGGCGCTAGCGGCGGGGTGGTTCAGAATCTGGATGGGAATAGCTCGAGGACTGATGGTCGTTTCCGGATCTGAAACCGAGTTTGTATCTGGCTCGTTAATAACTTAGTATACTCGGTATACAGGTTTAAAAAAAAGACGTATGCACCTATCATGCGCTACATGAGTTCAGTGCCCATCAGAACAGAAACAGCTCTATTTGCCCAGGAGGGTTTCTGCATTTGCCTCTTGGAGCAGAGGGCGAACACGGCAGGTTCAAGACTGTATTTCAAGCACGTAGTTCTAGGCGTCAAGGTCGTTTCTCCAATTGTCGTCTGCTGAAGAGCATATGACGTGATTTTGGCGGGAGTTGACAACGTCAGGGACTTGAACATCTGCGAGTATAACCAGACAAGGCCCTTTGAGAGGGGAGGCTATGGGAAGACGGGTGGGGTGGGGATGAGGGGTGGGGGCAAGGGGGGACGATAAATCACACCCGATAGTTTAACTGGCTTGGCATATCGGCAAGGAATTTTGATTAAAGAGGAAATCGTTTCGTCATTCTCTCTGTTCAAGTGGCGGCAATATTTCTTTGGCGAACGTTTCAATCACTTTTGCAAAATTAAATACGCAGTGAAGAGGGTGCCCGTTGGGCCAGTGTGAGTCGCGGAACCCTCTAATCTACGAGGACGCACTTGGGACAACACGCTAAATCTTCTAAGTTCATTTTAATTTGGAAAATATCCAGGAAGATATTAAAAAACAGTCGGTTTTGTTCCTGCTAGAGTCGCCCCCTCATCGTTTCTCAATAGCCCGCGCTTGGGCATATGCACAGAGTAGGCGAACTGCACGCGCGTTTCACGCGAAGCCAGTTGGGCGGAAAAAAATGACATTATCTCAATGTCTGCCAATGCGGTTGACTTCGAGACGACACCGCGGTATCAAGTATAATTTAGTGAAAGAGAACTTTATATTTCATCATGTCCATTGTCCAAGCTGTCACTTAGGGGGCTAAGTCGCTTGAAGTTCAATTGAGCGTAAAGGAAGTGAAAAAGGGATCTATAGCAAATTTGACGCCTCACTTAGCTTAGTCTTCTGTGAAGAGCCCCCGAGCGAGAAACATACTGTGGAACAGTGTCACCGTGCTCGACATTGCAGGGTGAGCTCTGCACCCTCGGTGTTTTAATGGAAGACATGGTGTCGAGCGCGGAGCCCCTCTCTGCCCATTCTTCCGTTATAACCTTACCCCCGCCGCTCGCTCTGCACGGCCCGATACACATCGTGCGCGTCAATATGTTGAACATCAGTGATCGTTCACGCTAAATTTAACATCCACAAAACATCTTCACGGGATATGAAAATAAATAGCTCGGGGATTGGTTCCGCAGTGCTGTGTGGTGAGCCACGGAAATACCGACATGGTCAGGGGACGGGGATGACGGAAGGAAAGTGATTGTGGAATATGAAAATATAAAGTAATACTCTCACTGGTGTTCTTATGTTTACAAACACTGTGATCGAAGTGGTCGCATTTTGTTAGCGTGTTTGTTTAATATTTAAATCACGGTAGTTATTTTTGAAAGAGGGCCAGTAACATGCTTATACTATGTAATTGATAACTAATTAAAAGTAATACGTAACATTGTAAATGTTTGCTAATCTTTGATTATATTCATTGGCACAAACATTAATTGGTTTTCATATCATCTTGGTTGCAAAAGTGATAATAGTTGTCAGACATTTGACCAGAATGATTTGTTTGGAAGGTCGGGCTACAGGGAAGCTCGAGGGAAAATTCGTTCGCCAAAACAAAGGTTCGATTCCTCAACATGTACAGACGAACCAGTGAGTGACATCATGAGCAGCGTCTCAAGCACTGACAAGCAATCACCGATGTCAGCAAGCCTTCTCACTTTATGGATGTGTAATGATATGTTCAGGATAGAAAGTAATCAGTACCTTGTATCTTCCAAAATAGTTTGGAGTAGTCTTTGTTACAATAATACAAAAGAATCGGACGCCCCTTAACCCATTTTAACCTGGCAAATCACAGTATCAGAGGTGCGTCCCTTGGGCATGTGTTAACCCTATGTTCTAAGATTCGAATACCATTATGTTTCTAAATTTTCTTAGCAAAGTACTCGTGATCAGATAGGTACATTTGAGACAGGGATAATCAACGCTGACCTGACACGCGGTACTATTACACTAATATTGGCCAGTCTTAAGTGTAGTGCAAGAACTGTAGGGCAGCCCTATTTAGAAGTAGAAACCAACGACCATATTCAAAACATTACTCCTGAATATTCATTTGAAGCCTGATATGAGTGGGTTTGTTTCACGCCGCTTTTAGCAATATTCCAGCAATATCACGACGTGGGACGCCAGAAATTTGCTCCACACATTGTGACCATGTGAGGAATCGAACACAGGTCTTCGGTGTGACGAGCGAACGCCTTAACCACTATTCCACCCAATCGACCCCCAATATGACGCATAGCTGCTTATGACGAAATCGTTTTATCCCACAGCGACTCACTCTACACAACGTCTGATGTGAAATGCGGATATAACGAACTAATCACAGGTGATGGTTGTTGCCGATAGATCAGGACACCTTTCACGAGAACACCAGGTGTTATCACAGGCTGCTATTTATCATATACTTTCCGCCGCTGTTCGTAGGAAAACTGATACTGGTTACTTCCTGTCGTTGAAGTTTTATACTTACTAACAAACACTTTCAAATATACCCCATGGGCATATTGCGTGAACCCCCTTTTTCGTGTTATCGCCGTGGTATTGCTGGAGTATCGCTACAGCATTCGTAAAACCACATTCACTCAGTTTTACATAGAACGTGACCGTCTTTCAACCTTCTGATAAATAAACAGCACTGCAGAAATTCTGCCAAATGCTTGCAGCTTCTGCAATCTGTCGTGGTCATAAAATCTCAAGATGAAAAACATTGTACGGTTAGGGATAATATTGTCTTTAAACAGGTGACCTACATATATTTTTTCATATTTTATAAAATATAGTTATTTCTCGTAAAATTGTTTATCTCCATCGTGACTAAAATTAAGAAAAATAACGAGTGAAGTCTTGAACATTTGGACTTATATTATTTTTAACAAGACACAATTTTTGAATGTGAGAAAAATCAGTCTGGATTGAACACCAATAGGAGTAAAATGCAAAGCACTGACAATCACGTGTTGACATCGCAACAGTGAGATCGAACCTAAACGAGGTTGAACGATCTATGAAGTACGTGTATAGTGAAGAATGAGGACTATTGTTTTGGACATACAACTTAATTCTTTATTCTGTGTAGGCGACGTTTCGACAAAGATTCTAATGCCGTTGTCAAGCAAGTGGTGACATTAGAATCTGTCGAAACGTCGCCTGAGCAGAATAAGGAAGTTGTATATCCATAAAAAGAATAGTCCCCATTCTTCGTCTACCCAACTTCTAGAATGTTAATCAAAGAAGTTCATGTATAGTGTTGGAATATGCCCGTTGAATGATTGTTAATCATCAACAGTTTGTGTCAAGCGTTTAAAAGAGAATACCGGGTTACTGAGGCAATGTTGATTGTCTTACATGACATGCACGTATTTAGAGGGCAGATGACGGTCCTGTGGTTAATTGGATGTCTCGAGGTATAAATAATGAAGTATCTAACGATCGCACATGTTACGCCTGTTACTACACTACGCTGTCGGAGCAGTGTATCCTCTTAAGTGTACTCTTGTAACTTGGGTTTGAACAAAATATTATGTATACTATAAGCTATATTGTAAATAGTGGTAGAAACTGCAAAAGACCTCCAAGAGCTTCCAAAGGACTACCACGGTACCCGTATCGTTCATCATGCAAAAGCCACTTTGTATTTGTGTATTTGTTCAGCCATCAACAAATAAGGACGCGCTCTTTGTCTGGTAGTAGGATGAATAAGTGAGTTAGGAAAACATAAATCTGAAACATAAAAATTAAATAAAGGTTCACAAGAATGGCGACTCGTATGGAAAATCAGCACAGATTCTATGTCCGCGCCGTGGCTCTGGAGTCTGCAGTGAACAAATTTGTCCAATTGTGCCATTGACCAAATTCATTTCTCCGCTTGTTGTTTAGCGAATCTGTGATCCCTTTTCATGCCATGTGCCGATATTAGCACAGGCGGGTGCACACTGCGGATATCAAACCCTCGTCGATTGGTTAGACGGCCCCCATTGAACAGGTAGGGAGAGCAGACGACACCGGCCGCCATCTTGTGTGTTTTTCTTTCTTTCATTATTTGCCAATATCTTGGCCATAAAATGTATAGCAAACATACTGTTTGGGTTTACATTGAAATGATACATGTTAGCCAACTTTGCTTTGATCGAAAACACACATTCGTGTAATCCCAGTGAAAAAAGATTTCTTGATCAAATTCATAACTGATAATTATGATTGTCAACTCTGTGTGACATGCACGGGGTAAACAGAACGGGATAGTCGACTATTAAGCACGTGCAATATGAGAAATTAATGGACAAAGTGAGTGAGTCTTGAAACGTTCTACTGGTCTTAATAAAACGGGATAAATTATGTGTAAATATTACATGGTCTTTACGCAAATATATTCCAAGCCCTTATGATACATGTAGCCTTGACATATAAGACTTAATTGAATGCAAGCGTTGTCGGGTACCATCATCAATGACAAATGTTTTTTCTGCACCTTACTCCTACTATTAAAATCTGTTCCTCGGGTCGCTCCGAAAAAGTAATGGAATACAATTTGTTTTCTTGTTTGGCTTCTTTTCCCACGATATACTCCTAAACCCCTACGTATATAAGGGTTCGCTACCTTCAAATATTGTCACATGTTTGCTATATTGGCATCCCAATCCGTTCAACTAAAATCTCTTCTAGCCCGAGAATGACTGATCTACATACAAACACAGCTCGCTATCTACACACACAGAGTGAAAATAGGACATTTGATTAATAGGAAATCACCATAGTTTTACAGTGACATTAAGTCGTTTTGAGAACGATGCAAATTGTGTGGACGCTGTCTCTGCATTATATCACATGTGTAGAAATGTCTCAAAGACCAAGTCTAACTGGTACACCTACCGAACTAATTTGTCTGATTGAAATATAATTCGGTAATGATTATTATAAAATCCATCATCAAGCCTTCCAAAGAGTCAAGCAAAACCTGCTGACAAATCCGGGGGTAAGAGAAGACCTAAATCTAAGATCCAACAGATTAGGTGTCGTACAAAAGCAATGAAAGACGAGAAATGAAAATACTGCCACATCTGGGTTGCTGGCTAATTAGTCCTATCGTCAGGGTTCTTTTATCCTCGGAGTAAACACATTGGTACCGCCAGTAAAGGGATTCTGCTACGTGATTCCTTCCTCGACTCCACAATAGAGGTATTCTCGCGTCTTACTCTATTGATCGCGAGTCAAATACTCGCTAGCCCTCGACACGGGTTTAGCTGGGTATCAATAAGTTTCAAAATGGCTGCGCTTGTCGTCTGCGCGCTGGTATTGTTGGTAGTAATTCGCGCCAGAAATGCACATTACGATTCAAAACAAATTGTGAGCGCGTGAAAATGGCACGGTGTTAAGACGTATATGAACACTTTCATAAGAAGACTACTGCTGGGAGGATTTATTGATTTCTCCAAACGTATTTGTTGTAATGTGTAGGATTTGGAAAGATTTCATCATCAAATGCGGAAAGACGAAATCAGGAGAGTGATTAGGTATTTCGATAACTTTGGAAAAATGATTACAAAGTCGGCTGAGTCTGTGGAAATAAGCAGAGCTTATCTCGGAATTAAAAACTTTGAAAGTTGAAGAAGTTTCACCTAGTATCTAATTCATCCAAAACACCCAGGCATTACGATATCTTCAAAGCACCACTTAAAGGCCTGTTTCTATGATGTCCGAAAGTCTTGTCTTTCCACAGACTCTAAACTCCTTCCCTTTCATCTCTAGAAGCGATTTTCATTACATTTTTTATGATAGGACATTCAGCAGATCTACTCGACAGGAGGAACTGGTAAAAATGACAATTTTTTGTTCGGACCCTTTACGACTGTCTCGCGTTAGAACTCACCAACGCTTTTTTTCATCAACGAATGCTCTCATCACAGAAGTGAATGTAAATTAATGAGAATATAACGGTAAAGAGAACTGCATTATTGTTATTATAATAGCACATCAAACAGCGCGAGAATCAGGCTTGTTGACATTGCTGGACGAGATGTTTACCAGCTTGATCGAATTCAAAGATTCTTGGGTCGCGTTTGTCGCGCTAATCAGATCGAACGGGCTCTGGCTTCTTAACAACAAGTATTTCAGCGTTTGCAAATTAAATGGTTTGACAAGTTAAGAATTAAAGCGACCATCAATGATCATATTTCTTAATGACTTGACATATCTTTGGCTCTCTGTCGCTTATGCACCATCATCGCTCTCATCAGTTTCAGTGTTAAGTCGGCGCGGACGAACAGGCGGGGATAATAAGCTGAAACGCAAATAACATGCAGTGTCAAGATAAGAGCGTTAATTATCATATTTGCAAACACTGGCCTGTCAAACAAGAAGTGAAAAAACCTACAGTGAGACCTGAGAGAGTACGACCAGCTTTGAGCTCCACATTGCGATTGACACTGCCGTCATAAGAAGTAATTTGGATACCTTCTGCCAATCTGTATTCAAGACCGTCTTAAGCGGACACTTAATGTGCCAAATTGCTGCGAATCTGCTTGAGGTCAAGTTTGCATTTTTATTACTGAATCTGGTCTGTCGCATATACCGATTTTTAAGGAAATATGAGGCATTAAAATAAGAATAATTTATTAATTTACGGGTTTACATATTCATTACATTATCCGATTATACAGTCACCCTTCTGTTATTAAGGGATGATTGGGAAACATTCGATTGTTCATTGACAGTGTGGGTAGGTTTCAAAAGGAGCGTCTCGGATCTCTTGGTTGTCCTAAACAGCACGATTCAAGTCATGTGCTTGTCTAACACGTATATGAAGTCACATTGTTTGATTAATATCTGCCTGTTAGCCCATGATTATGCTGATGATCCAGAGGTAAATATCACAAGTTTGTTTGTTACCCGGACACTTAGTACAGTGCCGGGGTGAAACCTGACATCGATATTATACTTAGTACATCGACGCCCTCCCCAATTCCGGCCTTTGTTTGTTGAAGTGGTGATATTAACATCCCCAAACACCTTCATTAGGAAATAGACCAATAGCCATTGAGGCATTTAGGTAATGAATGGCGGAACATAACGAGGTTAATATTGTACATCAATTTACAATCACACTGCCTAGTTTACAGAAAGTTTTCAGTGCCTTCATTTAAATAACATGCGTGGATAATTAGCGCGCTAATTAGTGAAACATGCACCTTGATACAAGCGCTTCCTGTTTTATCCGCATACTAATGCTCTGTCGTTTGCATATTGCCCGGTCCTTTTCAAAATGCTGAATTCTAACACATTTAAATTTTATTTCAAATAATAGAAATTGTTGGCAGTAATTGGGGTATGGGACAAACCGCTCATCACCTCTCCCACCCCAATGTGCGCAAATAACAAGAAAGATAACAACGCATTTTCACCAATTTTCTATTCGTGTCTTTCTGTGCTTCAGACCCCAGCTATAGCATTGTACGTTCAATAGGAGTTGAACCGTTTGCTTGATGGGTCTATTCATCCCTGAATTTCATTTTGACGGCTATATACCCGGCTACAGATGTGTAAACAGAGGGAGAGATGGCCCCTCCCTCACACCTGCAAGCTTCAACCACGTCTACCGTAAAACACTGAATTTGCGTACCGTGAATATTTCTTTGTAAACGTTTAAACGTTTATGAGAAAGACATTAATCTTTGCTAACATCTACTCCTATATCTGTAGAATATTCTACAATGTGAAATTAGATCTTTGTTTGGGATCTCTGTAGTGTCGGACAGTGTTAATCCAGAAACCTGCTAGTTTAGGTCCCCGTTTAGTACGGGATGCATTACAGGCTGGGTAATACGAATCTCGAAAATCGTTTCAAGTACAAGAGTTCACGTGTGAATTTTAATAGAAATCATCCCTTGTATATTGAAACCTAAAACATGATTACAGTGTTACTACTTGATTTGATACATTGTGTTTTTTAGTCATGCAGAAATATATGACAACAATACCAATACTAATAAATAACTATTATTTTCTAATACGCTCTGGTCCATCCACTGAGACATGTCCAAAACGCTCGTTTTTTGCAAAGTAGGGGAAATAGGATTTAAAAGATTGATAAAGGGGAAATAATGAAACCAAGAAGGAAACTGATGAGAAAGAGAAATTAAGGGACAGTGTATTCCATTCCTTTAGTAATGTTTCATTACTTTTATTCTTTTCTCACATGCACTGGCATTGGCTGGTGGTGTGCTCGCAACATGGAATATCCCGTTCTTTTCAATGGCATATATCGAGCCATTATGGTGCAGACTTTACAATGCATACAATGTCTATGTGTAACCTGTCTCTTTGATGCTAATATAGGTACAACAAACAAAGCCAGCATCCACGGGTTCTGCGGGTCCTTATACTCTATAATTATAGAGTTCCCACATGAAATTCAGAGATGTGGAAACATTAATTATTGTCAAAACAATGAAAAAATAACGATTCAGTCCTAGTGTGACTGTAAAATCACCTAGGTTCATGAAGTGATGTCATTTATCATCCGGAATCTGTATCTGTGTTACTGTGATGTTTTAACAAATAAAATAAATATAATTAATCACATTTAATTATTTTAGTGACTATGTTTGGAAGTCCTTAGGATTCGAACTTCTGTCTTGAGCTTTTACCTTTCCATATTTGCTTACTCACGGCGGTGTCTCGAAATTATCTCCCTTGAACAAACAGGCACTGTCAAATATTCGTTCAAATACATTTCCTCCAAAAACTGTAATTCCACGAAAAGACACGTTTATTGGTAACTGGGTTTACGAAATACCATTTTATTATTTAACTCTTTATTTTCTTATCAAATATTCCTCATTTCCTAAACCCATCCTTTCTTCTTTGGCATGTGCCACACTCAGGAGCATGTGAGGGTGTGGTTATGTAAGGTCATATCATTTGTTGTTTACACCGTTACCATGGAAACAGATTGCGAATTAATGCACGAATTCCTCCTTTGATTTTATCTGACACTTAACGATTATCACTTGAGACAAGGCGATGTTTTCCGCCACAAGCCTAATGGAGCTGGTAGATTTTCCGTAACTATTTGCGATATGACATTCTTTCACTAGATCACGTACTAACGCAGCAATCAAAATAAAGATTTTCAGTATATAAAGCCTGTCTGGATTCAGCTTAATTAATCTATTTGATAAATCGAAAGTAAAACTGTCTTTTAATCGGGCGCTTTTACACGTGAATTATCCCCTACAGGAAATCGGCGAAAATCAAACAGATTTCGCTTCGTCAATATCAAGGACTGAACTTCTATATTTATATTCAATATTCGTTGAATTACGGCGATAATGAGCAGAATAATTGACTATTTGGTGAAATCTCCAACGTTATGGTCATAGGGGAAGACTTATTGATAATGCTGTTACGAAAACCAGGCACCGCGACCAAAATGAAAGAGAAATATTATGTAAAAGCCATGTTTTAAATGATTATTAAAACACATGTACCGGGTTTACCTCGTCAAAGAATACTCCATAGAAAAAACTCGCCGGAGGCAGATTTGGTGATAACTTTGAGTCCATTGACAATTATAACGGCACACAAATGTTGGGGTGAACTGCAGCCTGTAACTCGTTCTGTACACCAGAACCACTTTCTGTTTTGTGTTTTCTTTACATTTACAACTGATGCCCAATTGTCTTGCAATTGTACAGTCAGTGAAACATTGGGGAGTGTAAATAAAATCTCTATTCCTCGCTCAGCGTTCATGTAAGGTTGAGCTTTGGAGCTATCCTACTGCAAATAGGAATTAGACTACACTAGTTATTGGGACGAGCGAATGTGTTGGTAATAGCATTGAATAACTTTTCCTCCGGTTGCTTTTCAAACCTGTTTTCCACAGGTTGTGAAACGCAAATGGAACCTTTCGCTGGACATTTATGAAGCAAACACTATTAATGTAGAAGAATAGTACCCCACCCCAAATGTGGGAAGATAATGTAACTGACAGCGATCCCCTGGGATTCAAGACGATTCCGACCCCCAGGCGTTTCAGGAAAAGCACTGTTGTTATGGTAGAGATATCACAAATCTGTATTTCATAGACTGTGAAAACTTTGAGTGTGGCTTGTGCCTACACCACATTTGACGAACTGAAGAAGATCCATATTACGATTGATGAAAGTTGTATTTTGAACTGTTTTCAGACAGGAGAAATTCTTGATTATAAGTTGGTATATAAACGAATGATGTCTTATGAGTTTTTTGTGATAAGAATTTGTTTAATAAAATTCTTGACAAGATAAAACGTACACAATTTTTTGTACGTATTGTGAATGGAACACCACAGACGAAAACCGAGGAACAGTATGCGACTGCTGTTTAATTAATATTGCCCATTGAAATACTATTTTAAGATGACGAAATCCAGGTAACTTCATGGGACACATGTGACCTTTAAAAGGCTCTCTTAATGAGAGCTACGTCACAAAAGTGTACGCGTGCCCTACGGTTCGTAATGTAAGACATCGAACTGCAGCAAAACAATGTCGATTTTTTTAAAAATCTGAAAAATCAAAGACTTAGCATCAAAGCAAAAAAATGCCACGAGAACATGTGACGGTGCTAATGAGGCGGCCAGAACGGGGGCGGGCTGAAATTTTGTCGATGCAGAGCAAGTTCTTCACAAACACTTTATATGTGTTCATTAAATCGCCACTTGCCGATACAAGATGTTATTGTCTGTCCTTGTGTTTGCGTCTAACGTTTGTCATATCAATAGTTTCAAGAAATGCCATAGCAACCCCCACGTGCAAAACACGTGCGTTCGTCCATTCGCCTTGGTAGCGCCATAATTTCTATTGAGGATGTACAATTAGAGTTATCTGCCCCTTGTGTGCCTCGTATTGCTGTGTCTTATTCTTCAGCTCCCTTATAAAGGACTAGTAAAATCAAATCATGGGAACTAACAAGACATTTACATAGTTCTAAGCGGTGACCCCATAGCCACTTTGGTTAGAGCTGATGAAAGGGACACATTAACAAATGCCTCGTCAAATTGTAGCCGGGAATTCGGCAGTCACAGATATTTGTGTTTACTCTAAAATTATACCAAAATGCATTAGAGTAATTTCTTCCTTTTTATGTTGCTAATTCCTTCATATTTTAAGTACAATTCCTATCAATTAGCTGATACTCCGCCTCCGCTATGTGTTATCAATAATAATCAATTAAGGAGTAAACATGGGCGTTTAAAGTTCCATAAAAAGAATAAAGATGATGTTAAACTAATTGATTCCATTAAAATACTTTTTCACACAACTAAAAAACAGTCATTGTGTCTTTTGGGAGAAATCATACCATAAAAGGCACGAATACTCATTTAAGAAAACGGATGTCCAAATGTTCATAAATGAATCGAAATAACAGTAATCCTATGAAATTACACAGTAAAAATATTTTTTGTATATTGTAGAAATACAAATCTTGATGTGAAGAACAGATTTAGACAGCAGATTTCTGTGACACAAAGGGAACTGAAGAAACGGTGTTTGTACTCCTAAACTCGGTGACTGAAAATTATTGGAATATAAACATATTAATGACGAGATCGTCGCTACACATAAAATAGTCTGAAAATAATGAAATATTTGCTTTCTCATAAGGTAAACATTTAACCTCCCGTTAATTGCTTCCTAGCGCGAGTCCCATCTGCCCTGGGTATAAAACCCAAGCTAGAAGTCCAATGCTTCGCATATGTCAACCCCATAGTCAAAGACTCGCTACCACACGCCCCTTAGAATCTATAGTGGTGTTTTTTCTACGAAATCTGTGATGCCCCTCTCTATCCTTTTATTCCTTGTTTAAAGGAACGAGGCCTCTTGGTTTTAGTGCTGTCGGCGTTTAGTTTCAAGATAGATTTTAATCCGCTCCCCCAGCGCTCCTCGTGGACAAGTAACACAATACCGGGCGCGGAGTTTTACATACCACAAGGAAAACTGATTCGGCCAAAGATTATTAAAAATATCAATTTTCCTCAAGTCCTGCTGCGTGTGTGGAGCTGACGATGTCTCGGGGCAGTGCGCTGTTCATGACACCCTCTTGGCTCGCGTTTGGGGTAGGGGCAGGCCTACCCGGGGTACACGCCGAATCTTGCCTAGCTATCCCCACTTGACCCGAGGATCTCATGACTGTCTTCAGGGAGCCGAGGGTCAACACAGATGGGGTGAATCAATGTTTTCATGAATACATTTAACTTTTTAAATATGCGATAGGATGTGATGCTATTGCATATGGTGAATAAGAGACAAATAATAAATAGAAATAAATATTTTGTGTGCGACGAAATTGATATTTAACTGACACGTACCACATTACAGATGCTGTGATTTTGTCACAACTAAGAGTTTTATTTCAACCCTTGTTGTGATAAAACGGGAAATTGTGACATATAAAGTGGGAATCTACAAAATATGAAACTATAATCTCAGAATTAAAGGAAAAATGAAAATTTTGTCATCTGAAAGTATCACATCGCGATACTAGAAATATCCCTCAATGATAATTTGGGCTGTTCATGGAACAAATATTTTTCTTTTATTCCTTTTTTACTGTGACAAACATTTTCAAATCGAGTAAAATGCTATGACAAAATCAAATCAAATCAACCTTTAAGCTGAATTTGAATAACTTCTAAAACAATGCACAGTATCAACTGAATCAATGAATTATGAATCAATCAGTGGCTTACAAATAGTGTAAAGATAAAATATTAGCTGAAGCAATTCGACAAGTGAGCGGTTGTGGGGCCTCATGACACGGGCACCATGTTGAAGTGGTCAGCGCTGACCCTGCCGCTGGCCCGCCACCATGGGGCCACTCACAAGGACTTCGCCGGTGGAGGGGTCATTTTATGGATCTGGAAAATAAAGCGCAAAATATTAGCACCTTTGAGGGGACTGTGTTACGAACCTTGTCAAGAGGTAGAATGTTCAAACGTGAGAAATCTACCGTTGGAATTTCCATGCAGATTTTGGTGTTTATTCCATTTTATGTATTCAAATATTCCTGAATGATTTGCACAGGAACGATCATTTCAAAAACTTAAGTGTACTTCAGAACTTCAAACATATAATGTAGGGAAAATCTCACTTTGTACCTGATACCTAATCTTTTGTAAAAACAATCATAATTTTATGAAAATCGGAAACAACAGTGCTGTTGTTTATCTTCGGAGACGTTAGGGGCGGATAAGGTGCAAATGGACAAATACAGCTTTTTAACTTTAGGACACGAACATCACAAACGTGTTTATCATTTTCTCATCGTATGTAATTTTCTATATGTAATGTTAAGCGGATTAAAGCAGGCAGGTAAATATCTTTATCGCTTGTCATTTACAAGTAACGCAGAGAGCTGAAAGTCGTCACTCAAAGCTGCTACAAGCCTATACCGTTATTGACTAGAAACCAACACGCAAAGCTTTTCAATAACTAAAACGGTGTCGTGCAAATTTTCCATGAAAATACATCGCATTTACTGGCATAATATAGACCCGTAGGGCAGCACTGTATATGTAAAGTTTACAGTCAGTCCTGAGATGCGGTTTTAAGGGGGGAGACACATTCTGTATACAAGTCTGTTGGAGTAGGGCAATCAGTCGGATGGTTATGACAATTGGAAGTCTGATATTGACATGTCTTAGAGGAAATCGACACACAGTTTCTTTAAGACTCTTTAAATAATATTGGAGTAAGAAAGAAAAAAATAAGAATGAGCAGAGTGTTGTTTAGCGAAATTTTTCTTGTTTGCTGTCACTGGCAAAGTAACACATTTGTTCCCATCTTGTGACGATAGGAAGATTAATACCGACTGATTATATTCATGATTCATTTTCTCCATGATCGGTTATGATATCCATAAATACTATTTTTTGCCTGAAATAGGTTTGACAGTCATGTTTAAGAGATTTATTATGCATGTCAGAAATATCTGTGCAAATATGAAACTGACATTTGTCAGATCAACCTTGACTGACATAAAAGTGAAATTGACACCTGAACCGAACACGTTTCTTTAAGACATTCGCTATAACACCTGTTTCGGTCTTTGCTAGCGTTCATCAGTAAAACCTAATGACGAGGAATGTACATTTTAATGCCAGGCGCATTTTTCTCCCACGAAAGACAATAGTCCTTGTTTAGGCATCTCATTGACAAACGCAACCTCAGAAACCTTCGTCAACCGGGCCTTGAATCAATATGCATACCGTGCCCCTTGTCTTTATCAAACTGTGGTCAACTGAATCTACTCTGTTTCACAGAGTGTCACCCGCCTCGTCATCTATTCGTCCTTCCACCGTCCTTCACCGGGGCGTTATTGATACACACGGTGAATCACCACAACTTTTTCGCAGATTAAAGTTCCGAGCATGTCTTCGGTCGCCTAATTCTCGAGTTTGTCCTGTTTTTGGTCAGTGCGCATGCGCAAACCAGGATTATTTCACAGGTACGTCCATGTAAACAGTTTTTTTTACATTTATTTTTCTTGTGGAATATAGAATATTAAATTCATTGGTAGAAATATTATCTGACATTTTCATATTGGAGTGTTTTGAATTCCTATAAAAATATTATGTCACAAATCTCACAATATTTTAAAAAGAACCAGTGCTGTAACACAATTTTCAAACAAGTACCGTACTAACACTTATTTATAACAGCTATTTCTTCAAATCATGTGATATTCTTGAAAATTATGCGAAACATGAACAAGAACAGTAAAGCATGCGCTTCAAGTTTACAATGCATTAGATAATGTGTCTCATAGAATATAGAAATATCTATATACATCATTGTGGCAGTGCCTTTCTTGCTCGACACATCGAAGCCAAATAGTCGAACTTTAATAGACCTGATATATGATTTAATAGACTATGCCTTTGCATTAACGCCCCTTGCATAGTTGTGATGTGAATTGGGGATACAACTTTTCATGTGCGACAATGTGTTGTTGATTGACTGTTTAAGCAATACAATGTTATTATTGCACAAAAAACTGTAATTGCTGGCATAACATTGGTCATTAATGGTACCAGCTTCACGGGCATGATGTTTGAGTTGGTTTTCATCTTTACAAGAAGTTTTACGAAAACTACATTATCATAAACAGAGTTTATGAAACCTACGGAAAAATATACTTTTCATGTTCTGTACGATTTTAAAAAGTCATATAAAGTAAAGTTTCCAGGTAACATCCGTCAGCTGTGAAGGAATAGTTTCTAATAACTAAATATGAATTTATGAAATGCAAGCTTTATATATTTGAGAGTAGAAGATGGCATTTGATATTTTGAAATACCGCGTCTTGCACCGCATGACTCCAATGCACGTGAATGTACCGATATATATCAAGAGATATAGGCAACAAAGAGGCATAGATATATGAATAAGTCGTGAGTCATGCGTGACTGTTTATAAGGGTGTGAGTGTCTTAGTACATGTCTGAACCTCTAAGTACACCCGTACACCCGTACACCCAGCTCCCTGTATATTCCCTCGGGCTACGACCACAACAGAAAAGCTGAAGAGATTTCCCCGTCAGTTTTAATCATCTGAAAAACGCTTTAATCCTGAGGGATAGTGGCAGTACTCCTACTTGCCTCTCGGCTCAAAAGCGTTGCACTAAATTATAACTGATTGAAAGAAACGTTGAATTTTTTAAACAGTCAGTGCTGTGTTGGTATATTTCAGAATGCCTTTAGTATGAATAAACAGGTAGCCTCCCGCTCCAAGTTGATACTGATAATGTTATTATTTCGGTAAATTATTATCTATGTTTTCGAACTTGTAATGGTTAATGAAATAGTGGTGTTTAATAATCAGTGATTTAATGGTGTATTATTCTGCGAATAGTAGTAGGGGTGAGGGTATGACCAGCTTTGCACTGGGGCTGTAGGGGTTACCAACGTTCGTGTTTATTTAAAAAGCATTCTTAAAAATTATGAGAAGGGGTGGTAACTGATTTTGTACAAGCCATGCAGCATGGTGTGTGTGTGTGTGTGTGTGTGTGTGTGTGTGTGTGTGTCTGTCTGTGTGTGTGTGTGTCTGTGTGTCTGTGTGTGTCTGTGTGTGTCTGTGTCTGTGTCTGTAACAAATTTAATTGATAGTGATTTCAAATTAACTTTAGGTGAACATATGTACCGATCCGATCTTTGAGCAAAATCATACATACTGTGTTCAATCTCTACATGAGTTTGCTGTTTGTTTGTTTGTACGATTGGGGCACTGGTGCGTAAATGCTTTCTGCTGTTATTGTTTTCAACACATTGTATTTGTCTAGACACGTAACGTCTCGCCAACAGGCGTGATTATCCGCTTAAATGATTGCTCGCCTCTGATAACTATACTGACGAATTATATTTACCATAAGGCCAAGAAAGTCTCACCAAAGTGTTGATGTGAACTGTGTGTTATATAATGTGAAATACAGACACGATAAATGACTTAATGCATCATTGGGTTAGAAATTCAACACATATGTCAACTATATAACAAACAACAAATATGTTACTGTATATCAGTACAATTTTTAGAAAATACACTAATCGATGGGGTAAACAGGTGTAATGTAAACGTCAGTAGCTGTTGTGTCCACAACTCAGGACTAGGATCGGGTGGTCAGGCTTGCTGACTTGACTGACACATGTCATTAGTTCCCAGTTGCGCAGATCGATGCTCATGTTGTTGATCACTGGCCTGTCTGGTCCAGACTCGATTACAAACCGTCGCCATGTAGCTGTACTACTACTACTACTACTACTGCTGCTACTACTACTTCTATTACTATTTTACTACTACCACTTCTACTACAACAACTATTACTGCTACTACTACTGTTGTTGTTGTTGTTGCTGCTGCTACTACTACTTCTATTATTACTTTACTACTACTACTTCTACTACAACAACTACTACTACTGCTGCTGTTGCTGCTGATTCTACTACTACCAGTTGCACTGCTACCAATATTTCTTCGGCCGTTTACATTTCAAACAAACATACACAGTTAAGTTGACTTATGAACAGTGCGTGTCAATATCCACAGCGAGTTTGTATATGATGTTTAAATGTTTGTCAAACAAAACATATTTTCAATTAAAGAAAATAGAAACCATATAAGACTAGGATAACTTTACTATCCTGTTTTCGTTAATCTTAAACTTTCCAGCTGCAGTCAGTGCGATTGTAGATTCCATGCATGTTTCATCTGGATTAAACATATCACATTATCTCTCTTCAAAGAGACAGAATTGTACAGAACTGAAAGAACGATTGTGTTTCGTTTATTTACCCCTCTGTGATTTAAAACTTAAAATATGAAAGCAAACTGGATGCACCGGCCCTTGCCTTTGTCTCAAACTAATGCACAAGTTGATCAACATTTACTGATGAGGACAAAATTCAAAGCGAATCTTTTCGTCAAAGTTGTTAATGAGAGGAGCACAAATTTTAAAAATAATCTTTTGTTATGTCTTTGGAACTTATGCAAATATGTCCACTACATCGATATGTTTTAGAATTGGTAACAATATGATATTGGAAACCATGTGTATTAATCTCGAGACTGTCCAAGCAAAGGCTAGGTAAAAATAACAGGCAAATCACACAAATCTCTTTTCTTCGTATGAGACATTTGTTAAAATCCCTGTCTCATGAAAAAGTAATTCAAAATCAAATATGATTAAGATCATCCTCCCTCAGACCCTTTGACTTTTATAAAGTATCCAAATGTTGACTAGTGTTTAAGTACACGAAAGGGAATGGTTAGGCACCTCATTTACATAAACGTAACCGCATGCTTATCAAATATTCATAATAAGATACTATGCACCTTCCTCCTAACAAGGGACGGGGTCCTAGGACCGCCTCAAACATTAATAAAAAACAAACAATGAGAACGGCACGTGTCCTAATTTAGAAAATATGAAACACCTAGGTTGCATCCCCGAATGAAATATTAATTCAATTAAACATCATCTGTGTAACGCTGGTCAGAAGTCCATCGAAAAAATGCCATACTAAGGGTCCTTGACAAAAAACGTTTTCATCTTGTACAAATATCGACATCCGAACAGATCGCAAAAACTTCACAATACTGAACAAGGTATTGGTCAATATTTTATTACTTAGATTTCGTCTGCATTGATTATACCTGTATTTGCATAGACTAGAAAGAACTAGGTGTTGTATTGACGATTTCAGCAAGACACAATTAATGCATTCTCAAGGAGATCACGTTGAGATAGGTGGTGTTGCAGAATACCTGAGTTGGTACTTAACATATAGCTAGAGACTGTTACCCTACATGTGGTTAACATTGCGTCGAGTGGTGGGTGGGTGCAGCTGGGCGTACTGTCATTATTAATAAAGGGAATATGATTAAACAAATGTGTGTCACTTTGCGCACACATTATTCAGATTGTGTCGTAAAGAAACGCACATGAAACAAGTTTTTGAAAAATGTAGAAGAAAAATATTTTGCTATGTTGATTTTCATTTAATTGTTCAAGATAGAATCGGTTAGAAGAAGTATTAAAACAGATCTCGTCATTGTCTATTCAAGTGTCAGTTGTCTTTCTTTCCTTGAAATTTACGTTAGGTTTTTATCATTAATTACGTTAGTCATGCTCTACTACAGGATTTCAGCTGCGGTGAATGGACTGCGGAACGTAATCATGAACTTTGAAACGTTTTCCCACTGATGTCAGTATATAAAATCTCAACATGAACGGTTTATTTTTTTCAATCCAGTTCCTTGTGTTTGATCTACAATTCACAACATATGTCTGACTTTTGTGTACTTGGATATGTGTCCCGATATTTCGTAAAACATTTTCATAGTACTCCTTTATATATCATTTCATGTGACATTGTCGCCAATGGATACATGATACTCATATTTCTATACCACATCATCAATCAGTGTTCAGTGAAAAAGGTAAATAAATATAAAACATGTATATATTTGATATGGATACAGTCCATGCAATTTTATTCTGTAAATATAAAAATAGCATAAAATGCGGAATACATAATAAAGGAAAAATATACATATTTGATATGGATACAGTTCATGCGGGTCTGTCATGTTCATATGCAGCTGCGTTTATGTTCTATACGTGCTACAGAACGACACCAATATGTAAGTTTTTGTCCAGCCTAACAACCTTGGCACCGTGTTTCATTTTCCTCCTATTGTGTAGTTGTCTATTCGCACCCTTGATATTGTACCTAAGACACCCTAGTAACGTAACCGTTGTCATAATGAACGCCGCGCATGTTCTATATAATAAACTTTTCCATATTCGATAAAAGCAATTGTGAACTTGCAGACCCAATTTCTCACACACCCTTCCCAATCGGCCTTACACCCCTACCACATCATGCTCATCTATAAGTTAATCGGACATGAAAAGGTTCAGACATGACCGCAGCGAAATGTACACTACAATTATGAAATAAACACGACATTCATGAAATATACACGGTAAGATCAAAACAAACCGACTTGAAATATACACTCTGTAATCAGAATTTGGAAAGAACACGCTCAAACGAGGAAAGAAGACAAATTATATTGACATTAGGCCGAAGGGCGAGTCTTCTTCACCGTAAACTGTTTTCGCCATTAGCCCAAGCTATCTAAGTAGCGAATACACATTCGATTGGACACGCTCATGATGACATGATATAATGAAGGTAAATATATGCTAAGACGCCCATGATATCATTTCGGCCTGCTTGGTAACTATTTAGCTTTGAATGGGGTTCAAAAAGTGCATGTCCATATAGGATGTGAGAGGTGCACTGAAATATGTTGTATTACGATTGTGCGTTTATGAGAATCCCCTCTTTCTTAATACATGTAAGAATTACATATACACAACTGACTTATTAACAGGAAAGAAAGGAACAGAAACATACTTATCAAAACACCATCGTATTATAAATATTTAATTTGTCATACTTACAAGGCCTGTGAATATAATGAAATTCGTGAATGTTGCTGCTTATAGTCATATTTATATCTATCTCCTTATATGGTTATTGACATGTGTGTTGGATATAGAACGTAAGTACAAGTTTGACTATTCTCAAATACAAATTTCGTTTCATATAAAGGGTAACATGAATAATATCTGAATGGACGTTGAAGCTCAATGGTGACACCAGGTGTTCACAGAATGGTGAGCATGTCCTGGCTTACAGTTGGCAAACGCCAATTTTACAATGTTTTTTTTCTAAAACTGGAAGTAGCCTAGCATCACTAACATGCGACGGTGGCCTATAAACGAAGTGGCAATGAAAGAAATCATTAAGCAATTGTTCGATACAGAAATACATTAAGCTTTACTGAAATCGTGGAACAGAAATTGGAGATAACTTAATAGCTGAACAGATTTCTATTTCGATTTGTGTATTCTTAAAACAGTTGAAAACATGCATTTTTAGTTTTAGTGAAAATTCAGCCTCTTAAGAAATACTACCATAGAAACAGCCAATAAGACTTTTATCGCTAAATACTTGGATACTTGCTTCTGTTATTTCGAAGGAATTTCGTCCTGTCAGTGTGAGGACGTGCGTTTGAGAGTGGTAATGCTTGAGATGATTCTTCAGTACAATTGCAGGATAATTCTAATACATCCACAGTGAAAGTGTCACCTTCGGCTTAAAATGAAACCAAGCATATAAACAAATCCTGCCAGTGGTACCTTCGCGCGCCCCTTTGCTCTATTCAGTTGTCAGTTGAAGTGCCCTTGGAGGGTTGTACAAAATCGGATAGCTAAGAACTCCGACCAAAACGAATATCACCCCTCTAATGGGCACGGGGGATTCATAAAAGCCCTTGAACGGAATTCATTGATATTTCCAGCAAGATGGGAGTAAGAAAAAACTCACGAGGTGCGGGTTCTGAATGGCGTAGAGTAGAGAGAGCCAATGATGTCCCGCACTCACCTTAAACGTTCTCTCGCTTTTACTTCAGCGTTCTTTTAACGTATTGTACACTACAAGCAGACTGAAAGAATATCTAAATTGCGTTTTAGCGGAGAATTGTCGATAGTAGGGGAATGCAATAGGTACGAAGGATGAACGCTGAATCTATTGCCCCTCCCTGATCTTTGCCCCCTACAGGTGCGGAAACTGAACACGCACGTGCTGCTACAAAGACCCGTACACGAACTAGATGGGAAAGGGGAAAATTCATTAAACTATCTTTTCAATTATCACACGCAGAATGACCAGGAATATCCACCAACGTTGATTGTTTTCATCACTGATATATGAAAGATCTTTTTGATATTGTGTAAATTGCCCTCTGGGAAAATATTGACACGTTTTGACAACGCGAATACGGGAAGAGACGGTTTGGGTACAATTTGCATATTTTTTCACTGCTTTATGAACTTGGAAGCAATATTATATGCCAAAAGTACATGTCAATATTAGTTTATGGCTGCACTGAAGCGACCCGACAATGTTTTATCGCCTTCGCTTCTGTGACTAAATCTTGCTTTCGTTGCTACATCCCTCCATCTATAAACATTTACCCATCATATATCGCAAAACACAGTTGTACGCCAAACATCATCGTGATGACAAATCTTGATAACGAATTCTTAATTCTGAAAATCTCAACTTTGATAAAAACCTGTACTGTTTACTACAAATTATTCACCTCACGGTACAAATAATGCTGTTTATAACTGTGTACACTTTGTCAAGAGAAAGATACTTCTTAAAAGAAAGACAATCCTTAATCCTTGATGTTTAATATTGCCTAAAATGTATTTATTTGTGTACTTGGGTCGTGACCTTTGTACTGGAATAAACTAACTGAATAAAACTGATTTTTTTCTGTTTCAAGTAGAAAACAGTAAAACAGGATGTATCCGTCTATGAATATTTCTGTCACATCAGTATCACCATTAGAGCCCATTCTTTCAGGGATACGTGCTGAATTAAGGTTAAGATGACACACAGGTTCTTTCAGCTCGACTTTGCCAGACGGATTTGTCAAGTTTACAGCCAAGTGTTTCAGTCAGACAATATGTATGTAATTATAGTCACCCTTATCCATATATCTCGGGCTGACAATGATTATGAATGTATTAAGCTATAAAGAAATCTACTTCTTTTCAGGACAGGTTTCCCAAATTTCCATGCAATTCAAAATATGTACATGTAATGTATATGATACTAATCACAACCATACAAGACAATGAACACTGTAGTGACACAGTCATAACTGAAATATCACGAATAAAAAATCATGTTTCTTTTGTAGCTGATATAATCATTAAAAAACAGGAGAAAACGTAAAAAACATATTTTAAACGAAACGTTTACTGATGACGTAATTACGAACCAATCTGTCCACTATCAACAAAGGTGAAATCTGTGTAGATGTGTATCATTCATAATTCCGGTTTGTTTGAATTACAAATACAGATACAACTCTCATTACGTCGTGTTGTACCTTTACAATTATACATTTCACTAAACAAGTTAGCTCCGTTGTTTCAACAGGCATTGCCTGCTCTGTTATGTTTTATGTTTTCGTCATCTGAGTTAAAACTACACCTTGCTATTATTGTAGAATGACCAAACCCATGTTCACGAATACTTTAGACAAATGTGAAATAAACATTGGGGTGATCTCATTTTAGATGAAAATAAGAAATATGTATCTTCCGCCACATGATAGTGATTGTTCAATCAAGGAATATGTAAATATACAACGCCATCCAAAGGGATTACACGTTCTTAATACAGTATTAGAATCTGTACTTTACTATGAAAGCGTAATCCAAAATATAACATACGTTACAGGGAATATGTATTTCAGTTATGACATGTTCTGTGCAAAATCTTCTCTTACGGCCGGCTCAATTAGTTACATGTTCGTTACGTTTTTCCTCTACGTTAAATGTTCATTACGTTTTATTGTCACACTACCGAATCAATATTTTGAACTTGCAACTTCTTTCATACAAATACACACCCTCTTCTGATTCATCTTCTTCTATAAAGGTGTGTGAAATGCAAATCGTAATTATTCAAAACAAAAACTACTCAAATGCAATATGTTATTCGCCTAGTTGGTATTTCTAGTACCTGGTACAAGTGCTGCAGTTTGTAACGGATCAAAGTACAACATATAGAGAGCCTAAGTGGTGTATACTCCTTTTAAGATGACATAAACTGGTACAACTCTCTGGAATAGCATATTTATGTATAATTCGCTTTAATATTTATTATAAGTATATTGTAAGAATTTTACAAATCGTTAGTACGTGAGAGAGGCTCACACTCGGATTAGGATGCGCATCAACAAGGATGTTCCTGTACAGTTAGAGACGCATCAACAAGGATGTGCCTGTACAGTTAAAGACGCATCAACAAGGATGTTCCCGTACAGTTAGAGACGCATCAACAGATAACTCCGCATGCATATGGTCATGAAACAGCAGTATGTCTACGAAAAAAAGAGGACTTCATGTGCGCGTTATCCACTAATATATGACAACCGACTTGAAGAACTTGACATATTGTAAAATATGTTGTAATCATGTACTCGTTTCAGTGTGTGCCAAAGGGTTATGTCGCCAATGAAATATATTCTTACCTTTATCACACAACCAACAACGTGATTTGACCCACAGTGAACCACGCGGCATGAGACGTGACCAACATCTTAATTTGAAATAGACAAGCTTAGTATTCAGTAGCAACTAGAACCAATTACCCGGGCGGGCTGTTGTTATTTTTTCTGACTTGAATGGCGAAGGACCCGCCCTGAATCTAGCTAGTGCCACTACCCGAGTATTTAAATTCATTGTATTTGACAATGCCATGCTTAAAACTAACGGATTGTCGTTTTCATTATTCATTAAATTGACGCTTGCCAATTTCACCTGTATGACACTGAGATGTACATTGCAGACAGCCCCGCGGCTTATTAAGGCAGGGCGGGTCTTGCTCCAGGTATACCCACCGTGTTGATATTTGCTTCGTTCAGCGTGGAGCATTCAGGGGTCGCACACGACGATTTAAATTGGAAAGAAAGGGGAAATTGGACGTAGGCTCAAGTCTCTCCGTGACCATTGTGTACAATCGCTGTCAATTTCCCCCGCCTTAATGAGAAGACAGGTAAAAACCATCTCATGATAACTAACTGCATGGTCATTGTTTTCTGACCCCGAATACCCGACCCTCCCTAATGAACGCTCAGGTATCCCCCTGACAATGCCTGTTTAAATGCCTGATGCTCCTACTGTAGAAAGAATAATAAAACATGCGTTCCTTTACTGCCCCGCGGGTGAAATTAGACAGTTTGAAACACCTGCGCTTTTGTAAATGTACAATGTACTTTTTTTCAATGTCGAAAGTATTAATCGACTTATAAAAAACAAAACAAAAACAAACTTATTTTATTCTCTTTAATGACGAACACACAGCCTATTAAATGAGTTAGCCTGGGGGAAAGTATTTCTATACACATAAATCTCATCAATAACTCAAGGAAGAATTGACGCTATTAGTTCTGTGTTTTCCGATCTCTTATGAACTTGAAAAAGATAGACATCATTCCGACCAGAAGAAAATGGTTTAGGGTCCAGTTGGCTCACAATGACTTAAAATTTAACTTACACGGTTGGTGTTGTAAGACACTGAGTGTTGCAGGGAAACTAACCCTATAAATGGATGTGATACCTGTGAGAGAGAGAGGGAGAGTATTAATAATTTTATGTAGTGTATTAACTAAAGTGCACAGTGGAATAGTTCAACATCAATATTCCAAGTAAACTATTATCTTATATCAACCGCTGAAACGACTGACGGGTTGATCAAATCTGGATGTCTTGAACAACACTCGTGCATCATACATACAGATATAAATCAGTATTATACACCTTTAATGTACTCCATTGTTCCTCTGAAACAATGCATGCTAAAGAACCGTTAAATCCCAAAACTATCAAACGAAGCTATTTGCCTTGTTTTCCACACCTAATCACACGACAAACAACTTCTATTAAAATCCCATTTCGGAATCATTTCGAATTAATTTGCTTGTAACCAACCAGAAATATTACCAAATACAATTACTACAACAAACGGACTATCACTCTGAATCGCTTCATTGGATGTGTGTTGAAAAGCTGGACATTTTTCCATATTTAGGGAAAGCGGTGAAAATAAACACAATTAGTCGTCTAAATAGGACGTTAGTTAAGTCCTCTTTGTAGCGTATGGGGATAATCTCCGCGTTCATAGTTTTGTCACAATTCCGAATTATATCTTAAACCACGCCCTTATAATGACGTTGTCAATTAGCGTGAGATATGTTAAAGTGTCAGTGACCATAGAGCTAGGAACAAGCCACAAAGGCCGAAAAGGCCCGGTTCTCGTGGAAATATACAAGGGTTTGCGCTTTGCGTATTTTTAAGTCGATACGAGCCGACCGATTCTGGACAGAAGCACGCCTCGCCATGCACGGTGACAAATCATCAATTTCCGACCAGTTCACAACCCCACTAGGGTAACGGGTACGAGGCTAGATCAATATGGCTAGATTTAGAGTTATCCCCCCTTGTAGCATACTCTCAAACCCACCCTAAGCACTCGGCGGTCTGACGTTCTTATTCAAGTCATGTATGGTGTATTTCAAGAGACAATTTTGTCGGGCAGCTTTGTGGAAGTTCGATCCACTCTTCGCTACGACCACGTCGCCATCACCGATACACATTTAACGTGACCAGAGACAATGACGTTGAGATATCTATAGGTCCTTGGAGCAGTCGACAACTCACTTCAAAGGCGAGGTCCTCTCGTCCGCCATTATCTTGTCATAAATACATCGGAAATCGAGGTTTTTGACATGAACGATATAGAGGGAGACAGCCTTTACCAGTCTATGATTCTTCAGGAACATAGCAAAAATGTGCCATCAGAAAGATTGTCGCGTAGCCATTAAGGGATTGAGGTGAACATGACACACGTCATGGGTTGATGAATGTGTAACGAAGGAACAGAAAAGACTTGGCACAATAAATGGGTTTATACAAATATGAATTCGTGATAATGAGCTGAAACCACTTCTTAGATCCTGTTTGAGTGAGTGAGTGAGTATTTATGCTGGGTTTGAAACCTTTTCAGATAATATTGCAGAGACAAAATATAAACTCTGTGAAAACTAAGAGTGAGGGATCAGAGAGGGGGTTCGAGAGCGAAGGCACGTCTACATGGATTTAAACACTAACATATCTCGACAGAGAACTACGTACGTTCATTACAACGAAAGCACTATGCATTATAAAAATTGACGTTTTCCACGGGTACAAGATATAAACTCATCTGTTAAGATCAACCTCAGCCTCATGTACTGCTTGACGCTCACTGTTTCTGCGCATATTTTAATATTTGCAGCAAAACAAAACTATTTCCCACATGGAACAGGATTGTGTTCGGCAGTATAATCACCTGCGTTTTCATTCGCAACCAGTGCGTAACGTAGCCGGGAGTAAGCGTAAGTTTTCGTTTTCAAAATTAGTTCCCACATAGTTTCCTCGAGCTGGGTGCTGAGCGAGGACATGTTTTACAATGAATGCAAAATACATGTTGCTTGTCGTATGATACGATTCAATTGGTTCGGGTTGTACGACTCGCTGAATGAGATGCTGGTGTTTCACGATACACTGTTCGTCCCAGTAACTTGTACAGAGGCGACTGAACAGGTGGTCAGGCCTCTTTTCACAATGCTGTAAGGTGATCGTAAGTCGCTAAGGTAACATAAGTGCAATGCTAATGAATGAGAGTTAAGGTTAATCTTCGTGAAGCCTCCTTCGTGAAAACAGCCCCTTGGTGCTGCTGTACAAAGCGCTACGTTGGTCGTAAACCCCATAGCTTAACAATGACTTAAGGTAGACTTAGCGCTAAGGTTGTTTTGTACAACGGCTGTCGGGTTGATTGTATGTCACGGTGCGACAGCATGAGTAGTTGCTCTCAATATCAATCACTAGATTGTCTGATCCACGTTTGAGTATTCACAAAGATGGTACGTCCTATTAAAGACTACTAACAGTTAAGGTCCGATTAACGATTCACCCATGGTGACCACATGAATACGTGCTAACAGCTACTTGTGAGTACAGCAACGTGCAGTAAACTTGGACAAATTACTTTCACTATGCGTCCCAGTCTACCGAGCTGTGAAGAGGTGTATAATCCCCAGGGAGTTGAGATTGATAATACGATGTGAAGTTGCGACTGACATCCAAATATCGAGGGCAACAAATACAAGTGCCTTAAGCAAGCACTTGTATGGATATGTGCGCTACAAAAATATCCTTTATTATTTTTAATATTAATTTTCAATTCTTGAATATAATGTGATCATTCTGCAGCACAGTCATCAATATAGATAAAACATTAGTCAGAGCTGGACCCAACGTAGCTGGTTGTAATGCAACTTAATCATGTATCTATGACGTAGACCACATCATCTGTATTATGGGATGCTGAAAGGCGCCGAAATCAGCGGTACTTGTCTCTGGATTCTATGTAAAGTCTCCCTCCCAGTGTCAAAACAATACCGCCATTCATGGGTGATGAATATACGTAACCAGTCTTAGCTTTCGTCATACATCGAGCTGTCATGCGATATAAGGAGATAGTATTTTTGCAGGCGTCAGACGCACTCACTTACTCAGTGGTTGCAGGAGCTTCATTCACTCATCATGGGAGATTTACGGTAGTCGTTAACGGTTGTCATGCAGCGTGAATAGTTACAAGGGAGCGTGCACTGATAACAGTTGTTTACATCAACGTGGAACAGATGTGCAGACGCTAAATTAAAAATATATACTTTGTTAAGTTACCAAATTCGCTTTTGTTTGCAATCCTGATAATACATCCCACCGAAACAAGAAACTTGAAACTATTCCTCACTGACCTGTACCTTGGCGTCCAGCATTTCGTTTTTGATTGGCTCAAAGTATACCCGCCCATGGTACGTAGGGGAAATGTAATTGCACTGCGTGACATGTTTGTTTCTCTTTTGAAATAAATTGTGTCCAAGATCGATAAGATGGGTCTCGATGCACAACGCCATTTAAGCGCTAAGAACGTCGTAAATTTATGGTCAAGTATATGAGTTAGTGTCGTGTTCATACCATACTAAACGCTTTTTGGAATACTGGCCTCATTTGGTGACCTGTACAGTCACCAACATGACTGCTCACATGATGTAGTTAAAATGTCAGCACAATATTTATAAACAGAAATATCTATAGCATTACTCATTATAAATAGTTTGATAATTTTCTTTTCCTTCCCAAAATGCAGCGTACGATTATGGTTGCAACTGCCAAGAGATCACGCCAAAGACCTGGATTCGATTCTCCACGTGGGCACAATGGGTGAATCCCATATCTGTTTTCCCCCTCGGTAATATTGCTGGAATGTTCGTAAAAGCGGCATGAAACTAAACTCACTTTCACTGACACAGATACATCAGTTTGTGTATTAACTGTGTATTTAAGTATTAAATATATTAAATATACAGTTGTGATATTCTGTTTGAATACCATAGCGTGTAAGCCAGTCGTCGGTATATGCTGTTGCAGTGGGTCAGTGGGTTCCAGATTCCTCCTGATTACGATCATTCATATTTATTGATAATGATTTTGATTGTCAGTCAGAGACCTGTCCTGGTTTTCAAGACTAAGAGCAATAATGTGTATGTTCACGGCATAAATATATGAAACCAGAAGAATAATGCAGAGTGTGATATGGTGATTCATCTTACAGGAATAGACCATGGTATCGATTAAAAAACATCAGGTGTTATCACTGAAAGATACCCCATTCTAGGGACAATGTGAATGGCGGATGCTACTGGTGGATCAGGACATACTTACCCTTTCCGCAAACACCTGGTGTCATCACTGATGTTCAGCGATTCAGTCAAATATTTTGCGTTTACCGTTTCACACCTACGAGAACTTGGTTTGGGGACAGTTCTTTTTCCATTGACAGTCTGTATAAAAATATAACTTAGAGTGTTATGGTTGCAACACCTTACATGATAACACTATAGTGAAGGTTTTCAAACACCCAGAGTCACCACTGTCACAGTTATCCACTGACTTAATCTTCGCTGTTTTAACTACAATACCCCCAAAAATCGGTTTCGTCGTAAATTCGCGGCTTGTCATGTATGTATTCATCTAAACAAGTTAAAGACCCGATATTCAACATAAATGTGTAAATACGTTAGTATCGAAAACTGGGTTGGTCCTTGACAATTTTGCTGAGTATATTATACATATATTTGACAGTGACATGTCAAAACCGCATTACCGTCAAAAATGAGACAGTACTGATTCTGTACAACATAGTATATTTTCTATCAACATGCTGTGGACACCGTTAATCCGGATCTCAACACTACTGACTGGTATGGTTTGTAATGTCTGCATACACTTAATCACCTTTGTGTCGAACTTTGATGTGGCGAAGGTATTGTTATCTCGAAGCAAAACCCTACGTAATCCCTAATTTGTAATCATTTCCAGTTGTTTGGAATCTACAATAACTCGAAGTACGGTACATTAACCTTCGAAACAACTGTGTTTTACTGTATTTACGTTTGACATAACTCTGTACTATACAGTTCAAATGAAGTAGCGGACATTCCATTTTGCGAGCACACCGCTAGCAAATGCTTATGAGGAAAAGTAGTATATGTCCATACAAATGCGACTTTTCCAAAGCAATGGAATAAATTGTCACATTCTCCTAATTTCTCTTTATCGCCAGTTTCTTCCTTGGCTTCACATGTTGCGTTTTATCAGTCTTACAAATCCAACATCCCCTGCTTTCATGGTATATATTCTTTCTGGAGGATAACGCCGGCGAAGTTGAAACTGCGTTGTGATTATGCAGCATGCAATCTGCCAATAAACTGCCCGTCGAAAGAAATACGCACCAATGTTTGATGGATGGCTAAAGATAAAACAAACAAGAACCAGTGATTTGGTGGTGATGGCATAATAGGCATTAAATGCAATCCTAAATTGCATTGAATATCTGAATGTTTGTTTAATATTTTTAAAGCTGTCTTGTATTCTTCAAGCTGAATTTGTTTTGTAATATGAAACATGGCGGCAGTTGAATCTTTACATTTGAATACACTGACAGATGCAGCAATTTCAAATATTTTCCAATTATTAGATCTTTGAATATTTGAAAGTATGTGTCAGTCTGAAAGGGCATGACCTTGGATCTTTAAAGAACAATTATATCCCTCACAGAGATGACAAATACACAACAGCGACCGATTAAAGTGCTTGACGGTGAGTTACTTTACAATTCATTCTACCTCAACTCATCGACTCAGAATGTGCAACAAATGCCCTTTCAGCCCCCTTCTAATGCAACAAATGCCCTAACGCTGGTCATACATGTATATTAATCAGATCTGTGTCCCTCCCATCACGTCCCCCTCCCTCCCCCAATCCAGGTGGGTCAGATCCCTTTATTTTTCCCCACAGGTCAGGCCCGACCCCCCTTTATCCTTGTCACCTGGACGATCAGCTACAATGATCCCCTCTCCAACGAGGAAGTGCCCACTCAAATACATGTCATTGGTCATCGTGGCGAAGAATACAACCCTTGATTGCTTTTGGTTGATTTCTCACGGACAAAGTCCGAACGTAACTGCCATATTTCAGTGGTCAGTCATGTGGAAGAGCTTGTTTGTGGCATCTGAAGGAGGCATTGTAGTTGGCTCTTCATTATGGGGGCCTACGTAACAGCAATATGTTAGCTTGGATCACAGTAATACAGGATCGTGTAGCTCATGAGAACAGACTTTGAATGCAATTCTCGAAAATATCAGTGCAACGCGGTTCAGTATTGCTTCATACTTGGCTAAATGTATATTCAATATGTATTAAAGCATTTTATAGAGCTTCTTTGAGTGGTTCAGTAGACAGTTTCCTAAGTATGTTTTTCCACCATGAATAACTTCAGTCTTAGAGAGAAGACAGGCTTTACAGAGATTTGAGCAATATTACATGTGGATGACACCGGAAAGGAATCTTTGCTACGGAGTATTCTCCATTTTCTATGACGTCACAAGTTTTAGGCCCCGTATAAGCAGAGACAGGACTAATTAGGCCTCCCTTGTCTCGTGTTGTATACGAGACTCAAAAATCGTTAAGGAACTCTTGGTGTGCTTTATGTCGCCAAAGCTTATCTGCAGTCAAATAAAAGCATGGAATGTTCTTTAACTTCTTTTGAATAGGAGATACTCACGTCAGTAAATACGGCCACAATTTACCATGAAAAGTATGCATAAAGATATTTGATTCGAGAAGTAGTAACATCACATGAAAGAAAAATAAAGGCAATATGTTGTTTTTGACAGGAGAAAACGATCCGTGACTAAATCTGTCTGGAGACGTCATTTAGTATTATCATAACATAAGCAGAGCTATTCGTGCCTACTGTCACATGTATGACACATATCCTCCACACCCAGATGTCCAGGTGGGGGGTCAGGTGCGGCGCAGGCCACTCTAACACAAAATACCACAATAACAAGAGATGCCCCTTCACTAATAGCAGTGTCCTCTTCATATGTGTATCAAAACCTACACAACCATCCACCTATACAATGAGCCAGAGTATCACCTTGGTACCATTCACTCATCCAGTGTTGCATACCCGTGGGAGGTGAAGGATATGGTTCGGGGTGGAGAGGGGTATAGAGAGTGAGAATAAAGGACGAATCTGCCGAACTCTCCACAAAAATAATGTCAGTGTCCACATAAGATTGTTTCTTTGACGTGGTAAGTGCACGTACAACGCTTGGTTGATCAGAGGAGATGTTTCAGAGTTTGACCCGGGAAACTGGCGATTGGCTTTTATGTGTTTTCGATGGTTTATGATGAGAAATTAATAATTCTGAAAGGTTTGGGGAATTAACCCTCGCTAGAGGTGATAGGTGATGCGAATCAGGAATATGGTGGTTGGTGTGAAATAAACGTGCGGGCATGACGGTTTAGCATGACACGATATACTATGATTATCTCTAAATATAGGCACCGAAACCGTTCTCATCATGATACAAAACTCTTCACTAAAGCCACCATCCATACCAATTAAAGAATATCCTACGCATTTGTAACGCTGGAAAGATGGAATGACAAGTATGAAAGAATACATATATATCTGGATAAAAATATTTATTTTAACTTTGAATTAGCTGGAGTTTGCTTCGAAGTGCACACAATTCATTGAGAGATGATTGTTTCATATCATGTACTAGTTTATATATTTCAGGGTCATGATTACATCAGAGCTCGAGGTGAAGTGGACACGCAGTTCACACAAAACCTCAGATCCATCAATTCCATCTCCAAGGGTCGGAAAAGAAAACTATTCTGACAAGTGCATTGCCAAGAGGAACTGGATTCCCAACATATTGGTGTTGCTCAAGAAAAGACCCGTGTCACTTCAACTACTTGACAAAACCCTGTTGAATGATTCAATCCTGTGCACAAAGAGAATGATTAATACACCACAATGAAGCTTTTGACTCCTCAGTAACGAGTTCAAGCCTTTGTTGCTATTATGTAAGACAAATTTGGTCCCGAAGCAGACATACTGTTTGAATACCGACAATTGACCATAAAGAAGTACGGACCAAAACTGGCGCCCTGTTACACACCAAGTTACACATACGGGTCTTGTGCAAACTTTGCCAAGACGGCAGCAAGTCCGCCTTGAGATCCCCTCGATGCCTAAGCTTTTGGTCCTGGCACTGGATGGGTCAATGAATGTGCTCAGCTCTTTGTATCATCCGCCGTATGTGAACGCTGAATTCTGATTGAGTAAGTAAGGTATTAAAGGCATCCATTGATGGGGGGAGTTTCTTAAGATAAAACGTTCTCAAAATTCTTTGATTGGGGGCATTGCCTAATGCAATGTTGTATTACGTGAGCATTGAGTGTTTGCTTGGTTTGATGCTCGCATAAGACAACTTTACTTTGTAATTTCCCTGTCATGTTGCATTAGCGACTCTGTCCGAAAAACGCGCTACCACCCAGTTAATTAGGACCAAGCAAACAGAGGCTCATTTAACAGAAAGTGTTTTCATGAAAAATCAGTTAATCGGATAATGATTTCTCAGAACATTTTTCTTCGTAATCGAAGCTGTTGGAGTAAATTGCTCATTTTGCAGATAGTTTATTTTTGTCTGGTATTGTTTCATACACCCCCAAATAGCAATAGCGAACAATATTAACTGAAATTCATGGGATATAGCTGAATTCCCATAGTCTGATTTAATAAACAACTCTAATGGTCGGAAGGGAATAAATATGTATTGGGGACAATATGGGAAAATATTCATAATGGCTAAACAAGACAAAATTCTCAGCATCGTTTGACATACACAAATATCGTTTAACAACTTCATCAACTTAATCATTATTAATCAATACACGTAACACTAAACAATCAATTAGTCAGTGTTTAACTAAAGCATAATTTTACTCATTTGAATTGTAGGTGCAGCATTATTACATAGGAACTTTTTCTTACTCTCATACTTTCCAGGATCAACAGGAAACCTGATGCTAGAAGTTTTGAAATTATCTTTGGAACAATTAAGCTACACTTTTCTCTGTTCAGTTGCTACCCTACTTGATAGCTTATAACATGGAATGCATATATACACCGATTCGTTGATGGCAGCATACTAGAGGCGGGTGACAGCATCGAGGAGAGCTTAACATATGTCGAACTTAAGGATTCATAAATATAGACAGACTACTGGATGTGTCCCGTTTTTTGCCATCTGAATTCATGAACGTGCATATATATGTACTCCAGCCGCTACTGGAGTCGATATCCCATATAGCGACATTTCATTGTATAAGTTATTAGCGGGGCGATGCTGCTGGTTATAGAGAAATCTCATTTTACATTTAAACAAAACTTGACGAAAGATTTACACATATCGTATATTGAGGGCCCACATATTTGTGAGATGTCCTAGTTTTTTGGCTGCTCCATTAATACATAGTGTCCATAGTGTCTGCGAAGGTATTTTTTTAAAAAAGTAATTTCATCAATCGCCGGTCTAAAAACCAGGAACAAATACATTTCCCATTCTAGCATAAAACTTACAGTTCGACGATGACCGCCAAATGTCACACTGTACATGTAAGCGAGCTGTTTTTATAATTCGAAAGAAAGTTCAAAACAATAGTGTTTGCAGGGATACTGGCTTTAGTTTAACTGTACTAAATAAAACATGTATTCTTTTAATTATTTCTAATTATTCAATTTGGTTTTCATCAACAAATTTGGGTTGTGTTTCTTTGTTTCTTTATGTGACATGATGTCCTTCCTCTTTGATGGACACTTTGTACAATTTGGAAGTAGAATATTAATACAAAAAGTGGGCTTTTCCCAGACCACCAATTCTGGATCTGTTTATTTGTGCTTATGAATGAGGATGTCTGCTCGGACTGGTAAATTCTAAACAAGATAATTTCGCCAAAACGTTTAACTTAGGTTTCGGGTAGTATCGTTCAATAGCCAATTCCCTTCCAGTGATTTACCCACCCGAACCTGAAAATGATGTGACAAGTATGACCCCTTCAGCTCTTTCATAATTCAGACATATGTATAAAACAAACTGTCCACAACAGTAGATATCAAAGCGCGACATACGTCTTAAGCTCAAAAGATGTCCTATCAAGTTGTGATCAAAACACAATTGGGCAAAAAGTAGTTGAACCTGTACCCCATCCCCCGAACATGCTACATGTGTTTGATGTCTGAATTTATCAGCATTTAAACTATTACATCTTCTAAAATTACAACCCGATAAGTGTGTATAGCGCCGTTATAACGCATGCAATGTGATAAACACGACGAATATACGTCAGCAAGAGAATATTTGCCAACCCATGTCACCTGTCACCGTATTAAACATGATCATGGTACAAATGTGTTTAAAATTTCCCAGTTATATTCTTAAAAAGACTACAGGTTAATACCAAAACCGTTTAAAATTATCTATTGCTGATTACAACTATTTAGTTCCTTACCATGATATATACAGCTGCGAGTTATTTTGTTCTTCCTATCCTGTTTCATTTATCTAAAATTTCAGTCAGTTGAAATTGTTTACTACACCTCTGATTAAGACGACCCTGCATGCAGCTAGGCTGGATTTCAAAACACCGATGTACGCGTCACCTTGGATGTTATCGTCATGTAGTGGCCAAATTCTAGTCATGGGGAATGCAATATACCACCAAGACCTTAGAACGTGGACTTCGGCTACATTCAGAATGACTCATAAAATTGATCATCAACCTATCGCTCAATTCTTCATCTCTTTGCATTGTCGTCTCGGTTACACCGTCACTAATCAATCGACACAGCCCGTGTTCACTCCGTATCCATCTCGGCGATCTGGGCCGCACATGAATCATCTATGCATAAGTAGGGAAAGAGCTACATATCTATATACAGAAAAAGTAGTCGGACGTTTTCGGGTACATATCTTTAGATCACATCTTTTAAAAAAGACACAGCTGTGTGACATGTTTGTTTGTTTAGAGTGATTTTACACACGCTTCAAACAGTGGTACTTCTCTCACTATTCCGCACGTTGAAATCTGATCAGGAGAGATTTTGGATGGTCGCATCCAGGGTGGTGAAGGTGGTATCGTTTTACCCCGCTTCAGTTAGCTGCATGCAGACGCTTACCATAAGCTACTCACCTATAAGTAGGAAAATTATTTGAGTTTTGTGCATGCAAACGCTTAATAAAAATGGTTCACCCCCCTGCCTCTTAGTATGAGAATTATTTCAGTTATCATGGAAACGCTTAATAAAAGTTATTCACCTCTGAGTAGGTGAATCATTTCAGTTTTCAGCATGCAAGTGCTGAAAACAACGTTATTCAATTCCTAGCCTCCTTGTAGGAGAATTATTTCAGTTATCAGCATACAAACACTTAATAAAAGTTATTCACCTCCTAGCCTCCTTGTATGAGAATTATTTCAGTTATCAACATACAAACGCTTAAGAAAAGTTATTCAGTTCCAGTAAAAGTTATTCAATTCCCAGCCTCTTAGTAGGAGAATTAGTTCAGTTATCCGCATGCACAGTTCACATGTTTTCATGAGCGTTTCAATTACAATTTCAAGACAAAAGTCTTGTGCGCATCCCAATATCACATCAGCTTGAATTGGCACGTTTTGAAGGTGAACACTACTGTCGTTTTTGTGATACATGACTATGACATTTCAGAACGAAATATACAGCTTTCCTTATACATACTGGATTTTTTAGGTATGAACATAACGGGGGAAATACCGCTTCAAGTCCTATTTCCGTTTTCTCAAAAGGCATCAGCGTAATGCGGGAGGTAAGGACGAGCTGAGGAATGGTGAGACAATGTCTGCGAGTGGGGCTCTGGTGGTGAAAGTTACCTACAAGACAGGACCTAGATTTTCGAAGCTCCCTCACCGCTAAGACAGTCGTAAGCTAATGTTAATGTTTGACACTTACGACTGTCTTAGTCCTAAGAGAGCTTCGAAATCTAGACCCAGAACATTTAAAAATAAAGGCTGGTGGGAGTTTTTTTTAACAGAATTATAGTTATTAATTTGTAATCGCCAGTCCATTTACAAAGTGGATATTCCTGCGGCTTCATGTATCTTTTAAATCAATGTTCAAACAAGTTCCATTATCAATATCATAGTGAGGTCACAAAATAGTTAAAACCTAGCGTCATGGCTGTCATATCGAAGTACGTATACAATAATTATTGTTTTAAAACACAGACAGTTCTCATTTCCAAACTGGGCACCTACAATTCGTCAGGATACGCAGGTTTCACTGTGGCGTGAAGATAATGATAGTGATGACCATTAACTGAATTACATTCGCAAAACATTACCAGAGAGTGGGGTGAGTCCTTCTGTGAGATAACACCAACACGCAACATCCTACATCTCATGTTTTGCCTCATTGCCACATTTTTCTTCATTTTTTTCAAAATACGAAGTCGTTGTCATTTTCTTCTTTTGTCTGACGTGTTCTTGCTTAACAATATGCACGACCACTTGGTTATGTTTTTGAAGTAGATGACTTGTCACCTGATGCAGGCTAGGTGACTGAGTATAGGTTTACGTGTTTACCCAAATACCACGGATATCATACCCGTACATCACGGATATCCTATCAGATATCAAGATTGGGCGTCTCTCACTGCAAATATCATGTTTAAAAACCTTTACAAAATCATCAGTCTGAATAGTCTATGTATACAAAGATGCACATAACTAATATGTATATAAACACTGACATTTGAGTACAAAACTGTTGTTACCACCTCATTCTGAGACACGTCACCATTCCCATGTACATTTGGTGTGCAGCTTGGTTCATACTGTCTTAAAGACCAAGTATTGACTTCATATTCGGCTATTTGTTTTAAAACAATCACGAACGTCTTCAACGTGTATTGCTAGATTTGCCATGAATATATAGAAAGGGGGAGAGGTGTGAAGAGGGAGGGGGTGAGGCCTGGAGGGAGGGTAGGATAGGGGAGTTTAACTCTTCCTGAGTCATAAACCATTCTGCATTGTTAACTTGCATCACACATATTCAAGCGCGTGATGTCAGAAGGTTTTTTCACGATCACGTACGTGATGGCTCTAATCACCGCTACACTTTCGTTTGAAGAAGGTTTAACGAAAGTTTCCAAATCAAGGGAAATGTTGACCAGGGCCATGAGAACCTTCGAAAGAGCAGACAGCTGAATGGTCAATGCGCAACAAGGTCGGGTGGCGCCAAAACAGAGACCGCAGCTTGGAGTTTCTCACGAGCACCTCGTCTGACGATTCTAGCCCGGGATTTGGCGTCTCTCATTGATCTTCCCGAAAAATGTCGTGCCTTGCACGGTATTGCCAGAAGCAGACGACTTCCGGTGGCGTAAATGCAGACGCGCGCTTTTCTTATGAATGAACTCTCCCCGTAAGAAGGTCCAAATGTCCTAGATGCTCGCGGATTCTCGCAAGGTGTCGTGAGACTGGCTGCCAGTGGCGACCTCCAGTGTTGGGGAGCATGTTAACATTATCCTAAGTCACACACAAATTCACGGCCCGTGTTCCCTGAGCTTCTCACGCCGGATACATCAGCAACTCGGCAAACACAGATTCATTTTGCAAACAACTCTTTCTTTCAGTAGTCCCTGCCAACCATGCTTTCCATTGACATTAGGTCACAACTCGAGATTGGTCACAATACACTGCTAATCAGGACCAAGATGACTGGTCAAGGGTCAACTATCTTACGAGGCTTGGACCCAGTTAATGAATAGGCGTATGTAAGATTCACTGACCCTACGTACACCTGAATCGCAGCTACACAATGAATGTTTCTCACGGTAAAAGTCAGGGCTGAGTCAGTAAATGAAAAAGCAAACAGGTATATGTAAATGTATATGAACTTCGAAAGGACTTTTGCTCATCATTAAAATCTTGCTTGTACATAATATAAAAAAAACACTGTTGGGTACATCTGAGTATAAGCTAATACCAACAATAAGGGAACGGTTATTTGATAGTCATACACCTGTTACAGGTAACATGTTGTAATATTTTAAACTTTAGTGACGTTTTACATCTTAGTAACGTTTTAAGAGTTATAGATACCCGGTGCCTAAACGTGGTCAAATACAACAAATGCGATTTTTGGGATTACACCTTCTCAGTGCTTTACCGTATTTTAGTACTAGGGTCAAAACTTTAGTCAGTCTGTGAAAGTGTAGTCCCAAATTAACACTTGGACTAAAATACTGTAGTTTAGTTAGAAAGTGTAGTCCCAAATATAACATCTGGACTAAAAGACTATACTTTGGTTGGAAAGTGTAATTGTAATTATAACAGCTGAACTAAATACGGTACCTCACTTACAAAGTGCAATCCCACATGTAACATCTGGACTAAAATACTGTACTTTACTTAGAAAGCGTAGTAACAAATACAACATCTGAACTAAAATACTGTACTTTACATAGAAAATGTAATATAACAGTTGAACTAAAAAAATGTACTTAGCTTAGAAAATATAATCCTACATATAACATGTGTTACATTGAGAGCATTGAGACATGTTTGGTGAAATACAAATTTTAAGCCCAACTTTTGTATTATAGTCAGTTCAGTTAGTGATTTACTGGAAATGTACTTCACTAATGTACGTAAAACCCGCAGTGTATTTTACTCAAGTGTTCTGTAGCGGTATGACGTGCTTGTTGTCACGATTGTTTTAGATCGAATGTATATTTCGACTGTTTAACATGACAAAGAACAGAAAATCGAAACTTCACAAACCTCCTTATATCTGATTCGTTTTATTTCAAATGTTAAAAGGAATTAAGAAATACTCATTGTGTCATATTTGTTATATTCCGTAAGTAATGGTTGTTATATTTCAAATGTTTAACACAAGAAACGGAACGATGGTAAAAACAAACAAGAGCACTTTGTTTCATACTTGTTCATTTTAAGGCGTGTACTAGAAGTGTCATATCACTCCGAAACAACGGCCAGACATCTCTGTAGCCTGCGATACAAACCATTAACGGCATTGTTTGTCAAATAAGTCGGATTAAGCAATGTCATGATAAATGTCCTAAACACGCCGCATTATATCCTAAGATTCGTATAATGAATTCATAGAAAGGATTTGTTTATAAAATACCTAAGCATAAGTCTAAAGCAGCACAACCTCGTTATACCGACTCCTGTAAGTTTACAAACGGACACTGCACAAGCAATATACAAGTGAGTTTGAACCTCGTTGGCGTGGGGTCGGGTGGGGTTAAGGGGATATTTCGTGCTAGTCAGCACAACACTCGTTCTCGTTGGTTACAGTAACGCGTTGCACGTCTGAAATTAACATCGCTTCGTATTTTACGCTACATCAAGCTGACATACCGTAATCTGTTAAAATGGCTTAAAGGCAAACTCACTCACACACTCTGTTGACCAATAGCTGACCAATGTATATATAAAAACAACAATAAACAAATCAGCCTTTTTCTAGAATTCCGATCACACAATCAATAACCTTAAAAAGGAATGTGTCATTTTCAAAACCTGGACCATTTCACTGATAGCGTTTGGATTAACGAGGTTCAGCATCTTCCAGGAAGTGTCCGTCAGTAGTAGTACTGATTGACACTTCAAGGTGATATCATCCCCCAAACAGCTGGGAGGGGCGAATAATAATTACTATATATTTCACGAAGTGTTTACAGCTAATGGAGTCGATAACAGACTGATACAAGTAGAAAGGATGGTCCTGATGTTGTAAAGGAGTTATGTTGAGTCATTTGTACAAATCTCCGGGTGAGGCTTCACATGCCTTTCACAATCGGGGTGGAGAAAGGAAGAGCACTTAAACGTCAAGTTTCACAGTGACATGATGTCTAAGGATTATTACATTCAACCTACTGAATGAATATGTTTGCCAATCATGGTTCGACAGTTAGTAACCGAATATGTACTTTTAGAACACTCGTGTGGAAATGAAATGTATAGGTTTGTCTGTTTGAAGCATTCACTAAGAGACATTTGTGTTTATATGTTGCTGACGTGTTCAGATACACATAGTCATACGAAGGACCATATAGGGTAATTTGATGTGACCTGTTGACGTCACCGCGTCCATTAAGCATACATGTTGACAAATGTGGCATTGCTGCATTAAGGTTAGGTTTGTAATAAATCTTATCATGGTAACTATTTATTTTTCGAATATTGTCAGGTCATCCTATATTTTCATCACTGTGTTTCAATTCGTCGATATCAGTTTGTATTTAAAGTTAAAATTCGAACTGTTTGATGCCCCTCGTTTGTTTTTAAATTTTGCTTTTACAAGATTACATCATAATAAAAGTACATATCAAAGTAATTTTAGGATGTGCAGGAAGCAAATTTAATTGCTTAAATTATTTATCATCAGCTATTGTGAACAGCTTATCAGCATTGTTAACACCAGACTTTACCTTTCGTTCACACGTGAGTGCATTGTGCTTCACGCCGTACACAAAACTAGTTCCGCTTTGTGAAGGTGGTCTTAATAAGCGAGCCTTGAATACGAGCAAAATTCACCGGTACATGAGCTCGCTTAAACTCACTCAGGTTATCATGGTGCACTCTAGCATCAGGACACGCATTAGGAGTACAGTGACGCAAATCTGGGGCACAACCACTTGCACTCGGGGTTTCATGACAGACTTGGGGATACAATGACAGTTGCTTTCGGTACAATGACATGCACACGCGGTACCATGCAACCACATGAAGGTACAATGACACGTACTGTGGGTACAATGATAGGCGCTTTGGGTACCATGACACGCGTTTTGGACACAGTGACACGTTCTCGCGGTACCATGCCACTTTCTAGGGGTACAATGACACGCACTTTGGGAACAATGACACGCACTTTGGACACAATGAGACATACTCGCGGTGCCATGCCACGTCTTAGGGTACAATGTCAAGTACTTTGGGTACAATAACAGGACATGTATCTCATTGCCATTTCATCCTTATTATCTTACAACAGTTGAGAGGTACGACCAACTTTACCTGAACCTCTGTACATGCTTGCAGTTTTTTAAAAGTAATATGCGTAATTGTAAAATGTTTCCTGCGTCATGACTTCGCCCGTGAATGCAAATGTGCACTTAGTTTAATCTTTTAATGTATTAAGCTGTAAACGGACGTATTTTATTTATACCGGAGACGTTCCGTACATTCAAGATCATTACAACACCGCTGAGTAGAAACCCTTACATGTAAACAGGAAATCACGTGTTCACCCCTCATCCACAATTTCAAAGTGACAGATTTTGCTTGCTCGAGTGAGTGAGTATAGTTTTACATGGCTTTTAGCAATAATACAGCAATACCACGCCAGGGGATACTTTGTTCGAACCAATTGTTGAGATTTCTAAGAGTTGAGAATCACTGATTCGGACGAACCAGATATCATCGTTTTCATTTGTAGCACGTATTTGAACATATTAATTAATTTTTCATTTAATGTCGACTTAGCTATGATGTTTCCCGGCGACGTCGAAGATTACTGGACAAAGAACCTTCATAATGAATCGCAAACCCCGAACAAATAAACAACTGACACATCATGTATATCCCAGTAGCCGAAATTTTCTGATTATAAACAAGAAATTCATACCCAGTCTGTGCCTGAAATAATCTAACATTTGTCTTAAGGTTATAATCTCAGTAGCAATCGCGTCAACATCATTTAACAACAATACATTCGAAACATTCCACAAGAAATATTGCATTTCACACAACATACGTTCTCAATTGTCACCAATGTGTGTCACAGCAACGACAAATATCAACAGCTACTTCGACAGTAGCCCATAGAAAATGGATATAAACAAAGGTGTCTGTTGCAGTCTTTGTTTAAAAAGTCGACTGTTCATGGACATGGCAACTGAACACAGGCAAACAAACCCGACCCCCACAACATGCGGGGGAAGGCCACAGTCAATATTGGATCATTAGGAAGTCACGTGACCTAAACACCAGGTCATAGAGGGGCTATGCGACAGGTGGGAGGGATATACAGAGATGCACATGTTTCTCAATGTTTAATGGCTCTTTTAATAAGGTGGATGGGTTCAGATCAATGGCTGCGGCTGTTCATCTTAAAGGGGAATTGCTCCAGTTATACTGGCATGCCCGGTCACTTTAAATCAGTTCGTTGAAAATGACATATAACCCTATTATGTTATATTGTATGATAAAGATTAACATATTAGCTGATTAAAACAACCAAAATGTCTCCAATGACACGAATTATGCCGTTCAAACGGTTTATCAGACTTCCGTTTACCACAAGGCGCGCCTCGCATCACAGATACTCGTAACTGTACTGCGTGGTCGTCCTTTGCTACGGGTCAGTTCAGGAAACAGTCCAAGGCCACAAGCAAAGCTCCACGTCTGTCGCAAGCTTATGTTAAAGTATAGAAGCTACGACAGTTTTAGTGCTATGGCCACTTTGTGAACGAGGTCCAGTCGACAACATATATATATATATGTTGTCGACTGGACATATATATATATATATATATATATATATATATATATATATATATATATATATATATATATATATATATATATATATATATATATATATATATGTATGAAACGTGTATACGTCCTGAATTTGCTCTTACTGTAACAAAATCCATATACATGTATATTTGTTTAAAACGTGTGTTCAGCAAACGTCCAAGTCAAATAAACGGATTCTGTTGCTTCATAGGGATAATGCTTCATATTGCTGACTGACGAGTAAACTGACTTTCACTTACTTGTGGCGTTAGTGTCAATAACAAGACGGCAATATTCACGGTTTCTATAGTGCATTTGCTGAGAAGTCGAAGGGCCACAGCTCCTGGACAGCTATTCCAACTGCGAACGACATCGGTTTAACTGATACGAGTATTCTAAAGTACTTCGATGTGTTTATCTTTGTGAGCCTGTGTTCGTTCGTGCGAGCGTATGTGTTTCGAAACCACAACACCGATTTGCTAACATCATAGTCCACTGAACAATTTCGACTATATCACGACCATGTTTTAATGAATTACTATCCAGTAATGGGATGCCAGATGGTAAGATCGGGTGCTCGTGATGTCATCCACTGATTTGCATGTGTATTGCTGACTAGCATTACTGATGCTAGATTTGATTTGACAGTGCATGATGCACAACTCCACAAACGCCATTACGGAGAAGACAGAATATATGCCTGAATTAGCCACTGGACCTCGAAGATCCAGATCCATTGACTACTATCTCTACGAGCAGACTGATACATCAGTCTTGGCCGGAAACCTGTGGTGATACTCAGCATTATTGTTAGTAAATAATCAAAGCGAAACTGGGATTCCAAACTCCGTCATAGGAGCCTTGTGTAACTAAGGGAGACGACTCTGCATAACGCAGCAAAGATGACCAGATGCTAGCCGCCTTCAGCCTTTGTCCAGTTTCTCAAAATTACAGGTTGCGAAAAGAAACTTTCGGTTTGATATATTCCTGTTTGGCGTTTCCAAAATCGAAATTTCTCTCCTGAATCTAGATCAGGTATTCAGATATGGTAATATCTGTTACTCATTTTATAGACGAACTTCAGGTAGAGTGAGAGGGTACATGAATTTCACATGCATAAAGATATATAAGAATCAGACTACAGAGCTCAGAGTGTTTGGTAGCAGCACTACCAGTATATATATACACTGATCAGTATATAGATAATGAAAACCGACATAAATTTATTTGATCTGTTGGCGAAACGAGTTAAAAACATTTATCCTTTCCAGCCTTCACATGTGCATTTAATTGTTTTTTAAAAGATCTAACGAGCTGTCAATAGATGTTAAATAGATGAAGAGACGGTACCATCGTGTCAATGACCACATACGAGCAAGACATTCCATTCCCAAAAAAATATAATTAATCCTCAAAATACCCAGTTCAACAGATAGGTTAGTTTACAAAACAAACCACAAATTGCAAAGACTACAAACTCTCAGTTCAAAAGCTATAATTGTCAAAGTAGCATATATTTGTCAAGTCCACACCGAAATCAACAACGATATGTGTTTAACTTTTGACATATATTTCACCCTGTGAAGCAAGATAGCTTATCAAGAGTCTTGTGTTTGACAAATCCACATGTTATTGACTATATCTACATATAAGTTAACACTGTACACTCAAAGCATTGACTTACTCCCTCATCGTCAATATTTTAATAGTTGTCTGAATAAACGTTTTCACGGAAATCTTTATATATTTTTCTAGAGAAATGGTTAAGCTGAAAACCATCCAAGAAAGTAGCTTGTTCAATAAAGAAAATATGCTCTTTCGAAGATATTTTGTTTCATGCTTACGGTTGTGTTCACCAATGTAATAAGCTCTCGCTTCTTTACATGTAAGTTTACATTGCTAAATCGCCTCAGGATTCCTTGTCATACCAACGCCTGTGTCTACAAATATTGCCCATACACTTATTATCCCAATATCTGATACAAACACAATACCAAGGTTGATTGTTTCAAACAAACTGACAAATATTGCTGCAATACAGCGAAGCCACCTCTTAATAGATTATGATATTAGCTGGCGGCGGTGATTTGCTCAAATTTGCTTTCCAGGGCATATATTGAAATGACTACTTGGACGTTTGGTTCTATATGATAGGCACGTGTTTCGTTGCTGCTTGATTTTGATATAAACTATGTGCTTTTGTTTGGTAAAATCGGGGTTCTATTTACATTACGATTTTACAAATTGATATTCGTATGAAAAGGCTATTTACTTAGCGTTTGGCGCAGAGGAGATACCATAATAAATGGTTCTTTAGATTTTCACTTCTATGTAAAATATATTGTAACCAATTTATTTACTTTTTATAAATGAAAAGTGACCTACATGTTTTGTTTGCTTACGAAATGTAAATCTTTGTAAATACTTGATTATGAATATGTATATACACTGTTGTTTTATAAAGCACTGTCAACAATATATCTTTCGTTTAAAGGCAAGATCACGGGGGGAAATATCTCATTGATAACCGCACCATGTAATCTTTCAATGCAAATACGATATAATTCCATCCGGGGATATTTTTAAAGAATTGCGGACAGGAAAAAAGGAAAACGATGTTATTTGAGGGGCGAATATGTGATTGGCTCTGACTTATTACAATAAGATGGAAATGTCGGAATCATTTTTCCGCTACAACAAATCGTATCGTTGTGGCAGTAACAGAACAACAATCACAGATGCCGTCACAATTTAATTTCTTGATTTTCTCCCAGTGTTTTCATTTTTTAAATAAATTTTACTTTCGATGTAACAAGTCGTATATTTGAGACTGTAAGTTCCTAATAAAGTACAAATTTGTGTACCTTTTGGTAACTGAGTTCTATCCGGGATTCGAACCCAACCTCTCGGAGTATGACACCAACTCGAGAGCACACAACGAGCGTTACAGATAATTTGCATAATTTTCCGTTTCAGTCATATATTTTATATGGCAAGACCGAAGAAGGACAAATTTGACGAAATATCCCATCATGATAAGCTAATTACTTCAAACACGACTAGAATAAAAAATTCCTTAGAGGAGAAAATAAACAAATGAACGCATCAGTCAAAATATATACAAGTATAGCTGGAAGTATTTCCTATCGCTCTTAAGAATACACCAGACAACAGATATACAGGTGAGAACGTTTATTCAAACGCGTCGAGAGATGTTTGTTAAAATCTCCTTAAATTCTAGTAGTCATTTATGAAAATAATCTCGCTACGCCCGGACTAGTGAATACGTAGTCGCTGCTTGTGGAACATGCTCGCGCCAATAGAGATTGTAGACATACTTTCAAATTCAAACCAAAGTGTCATCACACGAACCCGCAACTGAAATCAACAAGTATAGGCCTGCCCTTTACCTCTGAAAAGTAGCCGGCAATCGAAGCTTCGTATGAAATCTACATTCTCAAAAACATGCTTTTGCATTTTTTATACTCTCGTTATTCAATCAGAGTGAAAACACACAGAATCTTGCTCATTGAGGGTGTCTAAAAATTCTCAAGCGCTCTACACATCCGTTTAGCCGGTTCCTTGGGAAGTGTCATATTCGGTGAATCAACAACAGGCGCGAAGATATTGATGTATAGTGTCAATTTCACCCGAAACAACGAAAGGACGGGCATGTCTCGCTGTTTAGAGAGCATACACAAGCCTATCTCTTGTCTCGTGTTTTCTCGCGTGAAATCGATCAAGGGTTTTGACACGCTAGCCTGTATAGAACACGATAAAAAATACTAAGTGCAGGTTACAGGGGTTGTTTCAGTGTTCAAGGGGAGACAACTCACATCTAGTTCAAATCGTTTACGTCTCTGATCATTGGCACGTAAATAAGCGGTCACAGACACAAACAAAATTCATTGCTGCCAGATCAAGTCTAAAAGGAAGACTAAAAATTAAATGATTAAAACTGATACTATTGTTTTCACATAAATGACGCAAATTTTATGTAAATTTTAATTTTTGTTTATATCTTTTATTTCTACAAGCACGGATGACAAGGGCATTTCTTGCCTTGATTGTGACGCTGAACAACAATAAATGTCGGTCACATGCCACCTTGTCAAGGATAAATGGTCAATTAACTTGCCATTCTATGACGCTACTCACTGGGCAATATGTTTACAAAAAAATCCAGTTGTATGAAACGATTTTCATATTTACATCATTTGATGCATTGAGCGAAAACCAGTTTTCACGATAACAATGAACTATTCTAAAAGTCAAATTATAGCCATTGATGTAAACTGGGAGCCTCGTTATTCCAGACACTGTTAATAAGGAATTCCCTATAACTGCTACCTGAAACATCTTTCTATGTTACCATGATGTCCACTGTTGCTGTCTCTGTGATACAAATATGATGATAATGACAAAATTATAAACATCAGTTTCGTCCGGTTAAAAGAGTTTCGCAGGGAAAGGGCCTGTACGTCTCGCGAAGCGTTACATCCGGTATTGAGCTGGTTCCCGGCTCCCTTTGAGCGCGCCAAATTGTGATATGCGAGACAGGGCCCAGCTTACCTTCGATAACAGATTTCCGGTGACAAGCGTATATTCAAGAACCAGTTATGGTTCCAAATTGCGCGACCGCCAAATATGATTTTTTTAGACCAGACCAAGTGTACAACCACTCTTTACAGTTGACATTCGGGATGGTTGGCTAATTTGGGAATGGTTATTCCTGCAAGAAACATCGGTTCCTTACCGTGAGCTGACAACCATGAGTCCATTCGAAAAGGTAAGAAAAGTTGTTTGTCACCGGAAGTACATCACATGATGTGCCATCATGATGTGATGTGATCTACCAACTGCCCCTGTTCTGCCTAGCATCTCTTGAATGGGCACCCTAACAGAGAAATTAGGAGAGTCACTTTATCAGGCGACTCCAGTGCATTACCCTTCGTTCATAGACTTTCATAAGACCGCAGTTACGTGGTGATCTCCAAATTCTCAAACTGTTCCAGAAATGCATAGTGGCTTGTTTGTTCCTAGTTTGAAATTTGATCATAATGTCCAGTAAACTCCCCAAGCAACAACAGCCTGACGCCACTGGAATGGTGAAATTTGAGCATATATGCACGACCCTGTTCTACTGTACAGTTCTGTATACTACATATCTGTACGAAGATGACATTCATGTTCAGAAAAGATTTATGATTTCATTATGAATTCATGATTTAAAGATTATATAATAACTCTACAAAGTACAACAATGTACTTCATCACTTTTCCCCTTTCAGTTTTATAAACAATATTAAAGCACCACTAGTTGAGAACAATCGCTGTCAGTTGCTCCTTGTAACTGAGGAAACCATATATCGGGTTTCACTTGCCCTCAACACCATTTTAGTAGTCTGGAGCTTTTGGACTAAGTGTGTGTGTGTGTGGATGGGGGAGGGGGGGGGGGCGTGTGTCCTTTTCGTGAATCGGTGGTGGGTGGGTGCGTTTGACCTGAGTGTACAGATGTGTACAAGGGAAATTCACCAAACAGGCTAATCAAGATGGCGCGGAACGGTATCACCCGATCTGATCCCACTATACACTACTATTTGTCGTTTCCAACACGGGTACACCAAGAGGCATTCAGCGATATTCCATGATACCCTTCACTGTTGTTCTGGATAGTCGTGTACGAGGGCAAAATCACACCCCTCCCCCATCCAGCCCAGTTAGATGAGTATCCATCCACGCATTAATATCGAATTCTATAGGTGTTCATTCAATGGTTTTGAGTAGTTATATATTCATCAGCAGAAATGGGTGCCCGGTGGGATAAGGTGTGATTATAATCTTACAGCGTATCACAGGCAGCATGTGTTATCCGGGATAATAATGTACTGTGGAACTCTGTCAGTGCTTTGAACACTGCCTGGTGTGGTGTTCACAGCAATGTAAGAATCCATGTTCAGCATGCTATTTTAAACACGACATTGCAGCCTCGTGTTGGTTTAGTTTATTCCATAGATGCCAAGATGTTTTGTACAGTACAAATACACAAGCGCACAAAGTGAGTGAGTTTAGTTTTACGCCGCAGTCAGCAATATTCCATCTCCCTGGCGGTGGTCTGTTAATAATCGAGCATCGATCTGCGCAATAGAGAAACGATGCCGTGTCAACCAAGTCAGCGAGCCTGACCACCCGATCCCGTTAGTTGCCTCTTACGACAAGCACAGTCACATTTTATGGCAAGCATGGGTTGCTGAAGTTCTATTCCATCCCGGATCTTCATGGGTCAATTTACTGGACATAAAGAGTGCAATGCTGGGTACAAATGGAATACGATAACGATGACGATGACGATGACGATGACGATGACGATGACGATGACGAAAGAATGGTATTGACAGATTGAATGCGTAATAGCAAGGGTTATTGCCCCAATACTGCAAGTTCTTGTAGGAAAAATGTATTTTACATGAGATGTTAATTATACTATTAGGAAAATAAAATGCAACCAAAAGTTTCTTATTTTATATGATGGACAGCAACTAAGGATTCTAACACAAAATTGGCAATCCTTGAATTTCTATAAATTGTATATCTCTTCGTTGTGTTCCTATCTGTATATTGCGGCATTTCCACATGAAGTATTTCAGAAAAAATCGCCACGAACTGAATAATAATGATTATATCAGTTGATAATCCTAACTTGAACCAGATTTACCTGATACATGGAACACGGTTTATAGTGAACACGATTACACCACAGTCCGCACGCATGAGGCGACTTCCATTGCACGACGACAACAAGGCAATAAGGCCGTCTCCCCACATTTATCACTTATCAAAGAAACTGTAAAATGACACCAATTGATTTCCCTTTGCGCTACCTACTCGGTACTTCTCCACCGAATAGATTCGGGGACTTGAAAGCGAACCCCACTCTCAGAGTTTCCTTCACGCCGCTTCATAATGGCGCATCGGGTACTCAGACGGCTTGACAAGGTGGAGAATTCTAATTCCAGAACTGAATCAAGGTCTTGTCCGTTCGTTCAATTGGGAGATCTGTCCTCGGAGAATGTATTGGTTTAGCAAAAGAACATAGGCCTTAAAAGGCGTACTTGTGCGACCGTGTAAGTGCTTAATTGTCAAGGTGGTTATTTTGGGCCATAGGCGGTTGGGTCCGCGTCTGCATCAACAGATCGTATGTATTTGTATGGAAGAAGGGATGTGTGGTTTTGTGTATGAACTCTGTGTTTGGGAACTTCCTGGTTGTGAGAGTGAGTGGGCGCACATGTCAGTCTGTCTGAAGGCAAGGTTGTGTCAGCGAATGTCTGTCTTTACACGTCGTTGTCAGTCTGAAAGTCAGTGTTTTAAACGCCTGTCAGTCTCACGGCTATATGAATGTTATTGTTTATCTGGCCGTCAGTTTCATGACTATCATCATCACGGCTGTCTGGAAGTAAGTGTTAAAATGAAGTCAGTTCCATATCTGCCATAATGTTAGTGTTTACACGTCTCTGGGTTCAATGGCTGTCATAATACACGTCTCTCGGTCTCATGGGGGCGTCTGAATGTCAGTGTTTACACGTCTCTCGGTCTCATGGGTGTCGTAATGTCAGTGTTTACACGTCTCTCTGTCTCAAGGGTGTTTGAATGTCAGTGTTTACACGTCTCCCTGTCTCATGAGTGTCTGAATGTCAGTGTTTACACGTCTCTCGGTCTCATGGGTGTCATAATGTCAGTGTTTACACGTCTCTCTGTCTCAAGGGTGTTTGAATGTCAGTGTTTACACGTCTCCCTGTCTCATGAGTGTCTGAATGTCAGTGTTTACACGTCTCTCGGTCTCATGGGTGTCATAATGTCAGTGTTTACACGTCTCTCTGTATCATGGGCGTCTGAATGTCAGTGTTTACACGCCTCTCTGTGTCATGGGTGTCATAATGTCAGTGTTTACATGTCTCTCGGTCTCATGAGTGTGTGAATGTCAGTGTTTACACGTCTTTCGGTTTCATGGGTGTCTGAATGTCAGTGTTTACACGTCTCTCTGTGTCATGGGTGTCATAATGTCAGTGTTTACATGTCTCTCGGTCTCATGAGTGTGTGAATGTCAGTGTTTACACGTGTTTCGGTTTCATGGGCGTCTGAATGTCAGTGTTTACACGTCTCTCGGTTTCATGGGTGTCATAATGTCAGTGTTTACACGTCTCTCGGTCTCATGGGTGTCATAATGTCAGTGTTTACATATCTCTCGGTCTCATGAGTGTGTGAATGTCAGTGCGTACACGTCTCTCGGTCTCATGGGTGTCATAATGTCAGTGTTTACACGTCTCTCTGTCTCTAGAGCGTCTGAATGTCAGTGTTTACAGGTCTTACGGTCTCTAGGGTGTCATAATGTCAGTGTTTACACGTCTCTCTGTGTCATGGGTGTCGTAATGTCAGTGTTTACATGTCTCTCGGTCTCATGAGTGTGTGAATGTTAGTGTTTACACGTGTTTCGGTTTCATGGGCGTCTGAATGTCAGTGTTTACACGTCTCTCGGTTTCATGGGTGTCATAATGTCAGTGTTTACATGTCTCTCGGTCTCATGAGTGTGTGAATGTCAGTGCGTACACGTCTCTCGGTCTCATGGGTGTCATAATGTCAGTGTTTACACGTCTCTCTGTCTCTAGAGCGTCTGAATGTCAGTGTTTACAGGTCTTACGGTCTCTAGGGTGTCATAATGTCAGTGTTTACACGTCTCTCGGTCTCATGAGTGTCTGAATATCGGAAATGAACGGTTGTCAGTCTCAGTATCGGAATGTCAGGGCGTGTTCACATCTGTCAGTGTCATGTCTGTCTTAATGTCAGTATGTACAACTCTCTGTCTAACGCCAGTGTAAATGTCACTGTCTCCAGGTATGTTAATCTCATGGCTGTCTGAATGACACGTCTGCCCGTTCCAGGTCGTCTGTGTATCAGTGTTTATATGTGTGTCAGTTTTTGAGTTGTCTAAATGTCAGCGTTTACCTCTATGTTAGTTGCCAAGTTGTCAAAATACCAGTGTTTCCCCGTCGGTCAGTTTCAGTGACTTGACGTCAGTGTTTATGCGTCTGTGGATTTCAGGTTGTCATAAGGTCAGTGTTTCGACTTCTGTCAGTTTCAGAGTTGTCTGTATATTAGTGTTTACATGTCTGTCAGTTTCAGAGTTGTCTCAGCATTAGTGTTTACACGTCTGTCAGTTTCAGAGTTGTCTGAATGACAGTGTTTACCCGTCTGTCAGTTTCAAAATTGTTTTAATGTTAGTACTTTTATGTCTGTGAGTTTCCTGTTCTGAGTGTCAGTGTTTACAAGCCTGTAAGTATCAGAGATTATGTGAATGTCAATGCTTACCAGTCCGTCAGTTTCAGAATTGTCTACATGCCTGTGTTTCCACGTCCGTCGGTTTCAGAGTTGTCTGAATGCCAATGTTTACACATCTATCAGTTTCAGAGTTTCTAAATGTCCGTCTCTAGACGTATGTCAGTTTCAACGTTGTCTAAATGTCAGTGTTTACACTTCTCTCTGTTTCCGAGTTGTCTGTATGTCAATGATTACACATGTGTCGGTTTTATGGCTGTCTGCCCGCCAATACATGCTTACACTTCTTCCAGTATCAGAGGTATCTCAAGGTCAGTTTCAGAGCTGTCTAAATGGCATGTCTGTAGTTTTCTGAACGTCAATGAATACATGTCTGTCAGTTTCAAAGTTGTCTAAATGTCTAAATGTGTTTACACTTCTGTCTGTTTCTGAGTTGTCTGTATGTCAATGTTAATATTTTTATAGGTTTTAGAGTTTCAGAGTCTGACTCCACTTTTGTCTGATCATGTACTTGATTCAGCGTCTGCATCAGTCTATTTCACTCTGTGGGAATACCTCCAGAATCACTCACTCACTCACTCACTTACTCACTCACTCACTCACTCAATCTGAAGGCCACAGGCCCATCGTATTCAAGAACATAGTACACAATATCATAGAAAGGAATAATAAGTCACATCACAATATGACATATCGCATCAAATGTATCACAGCATATAACATCACATTACACTACTTATCATATCATAAGACCCCTTATTACATCATATCATATCATGTATCATATAATATCATGTATCATATCATATCACACCATACCATACATCTACCGTACTACACGCCTGGTGTTTTGGTTTTTTTCCATTTTGTGATGCCATCACACAACTGGAATATTTCTGACTAGACTCTGTCACTCACTCACTCGCGTTTTCCTGAACGTTTATTCCTATTAGTCCGACAGAAAAGTAAACAACGACATGAAACAAGACCAATCCTGTTGGAAAGAAATGTCCTCATATTGAATATTAAACAGAGAGATGATATCAAAAGAGCATGAAAATATTCCCTGTTTCCACATGTAACAATGTCATTCTCACCTAAATTCACCTGTAAATGTGTTTACCAGATTACGTGCTATAAAGAAAGTAATTTATTTATTAAAGATTTCATCTTTGACCCGACACTAGCGACACCACAACTACAATACGAATATGTTAATGACGTTGCGCATAAGTTGTCAGTAACATATACTAGTATTGCATGTAAAAGAATTCTTTGATGAGTGGGGATCACAATTAGCGTGTTCGGTTGACTTAGACTAAACCCCTGACCGGTTGGACACTTGTTAATCGCAGGAGGCGAGATGTAATGTTAAAACACGACTGCATATCAGCCTAATCGATTTCGGAATGGAATAATAGTCAGTATTCGGGTCGCCACTTTGCACATTATTGAGTCTGCCATGCCTTCCCCTGCGTTAAAGAGCGCACGGGGGGCCAGGTTTTGAGCCATTCAAAGTCTGAATTTGACACCTGAGTTTGGGACAGAGTTTCGTGATATTTTGTCGATCACACATCGATAAGAGCTAATTACTGCTGAACTCAATCTCTCAAATTATGACACCCACCACTTATTTTCAGTTTCCCTCACATCAATCAGGTGGGATAAAAGGAGAGGTAAACACACGAGGTACGGGGGTAAATTACACGTAAAAACATTGCATAATAGTCAAGGGGGTAAATATTGGTAAAGGAATTGGTGTTATAGGGTATAAAAGGACGGGTCTCCTTACAACTAAAGCGACAGCTTTGGAAGGATATAACCTTCAAGCTTGAAATTGTACGCTCATAGTTTCTAGGCAACAAAACACAATGTACATAACGTCCACTTTCGCCACGCCCACATTAATGATTGACAGTCGCCCATTTCAGCGACCACCAAGGCTGCCTGGGAGGAGAAGAGCCGGTAAGGCAATGTTGGTTCGAGTTATACTGCTCTTTGTGCAAACGTTGAAACCCAATGCGGGCTTGTCCGCAATTCAAACGGAAGACCAAAACATATTTGCCGTTTTTCCTTAAGTGTTGGAAGGTAAAATAAAACAAACCTGTGAACTGCCGTGTATCAAACTTCTCTCCGTTAACATGGGGGTGCCGGGTGTGTGTTTCCTAGAACTTAAGTTTGTGGGTTTTGTCGCCTGATAGTAAATGTTCTAACACTTGGGATTTGAATGAATTAGTTTATTTTTCTGTTACAATTCTGTATTTAGGAAGAATCGATGTATGTCTGGCCATTTGACAGCTGCAGCGCTTGTGAGATGGAAATACGGTGTACACGAGTGAGTACCGATCAAGGCATGTACAAAGTTAGATTGAAAGATAAGGGTTATACGTCCCTTTCTAACTCACCGATAACATGTGCAGTTCTGTGACTTCCAGCATAGGTATATAAGTATCTGATTATTGAACTTCTTAGAACAAATTTGAGAATTTACACTGGACACAATTTGTTTGTGACCATAGATGGTGAGGAAAATATGTCTGCTAAATTGTCCTGATTTGGGCTTTCTGTAGTATTCTATTATTCAGTGATTGCAAAACACCCGCGAAACCGTTGAATAATTTATTCGAAATACACCAAATTCACATAAGCGCCATTGCAGATGAAACAGGGTGGGCAGGATATCGCCACACTATCATGCAACATTGCACTATATAAGATAATCTGTCTAATAACCTATCAAGCCCGGCATTTTTTAACAATGGAAGCTCGAAGAATATCAAATATCAAATCTTTCGGTGATGATTGATATTGAATAAAATATAGGTTTAATGTCTTACTGATGGTTTACAAAACCAATACAAAAACATCATCGAGAATAGAGGACAACAACCAATAACATTTTACAAAGGCAGATACTATTTTGGAACTATCCTTTGAATATTTTCGTCTCTCAGATTTGAAATAAACAGTATTTCTGAATGAAACTTCGAATTCTAGAATTACACTTACAAGGAGTTGCTTTGCCAATACTTAAATAAATTTATGACATATATACTACCCATCAAACGGTTAGACTCGCTTCAAGCACTGACTATATGTCATGTTTATATGTTGGTTGCACAGAAGATGAATTTCTTCACTACCTTAATGAAACCACCTCCAAACCTATTGCAGATGAACCGCGTGATTATGCATCAGCTTGATGAAAAACCATTGCAAATATCGTGCATGTGAACAGCTGTGTCTTGGTGTAAAGTTTCGTAAAAATCGCCAATATTCACTGAGTTTCATCATTGAACACAGACATCTTTTTAGCGTTATTAATTTCATCAGTTCACGTGTAAACAGCAGCTTTAAAAAGTATGGAATATTTTACAAAATCTTGGTAAGAACAGCTGACTGAAGTAAGTGGCTATATTTACATTAGTAAGACCAAACCTTTGATTTGTAGTATAAATAAAAATTATAAGATTATTTTAAAACAAATGATGGCTGGTCGACGTATGGTACAAGAACTAAAAGTCTGTCTGGTACATTTATGTCATGAAGTTTATGGAAACCAAAACAGACTTACATGTACCTACAAGTACATGAGGCGATGCATTCATACATACTCTGCTTCATATCAGCTGGTGTTTGATGTATGGAGATGCAACACTTGAGCAGCACAAAACATTGTTTGATTCGCAAATATTCCTGGTTTGGAAGATGGAATTCGAGAATTCGTGTACTGAATACCATCAATGCAAATATTTCATTTTCTATCCCTTACCCCGAATGGTAACTGTTGTACATACAGGAAATATGGTCGTAAACGCACAGGCCAGTCATTGTGTTTGATGCAGTCCCGGCCTGTACATCGAGGTGATGTAAATAACGGTATATACAATGCAACAAAGATGCTAATTTCCTGTTACAACTATTATTTGTACAATGTCATTTACCAGGACTCTGGAACGGCTTGAACAAATATATAATGTTTTCCTCATTGATGGTAAACGGACTTATTGTGAATTTTAAAACTCTTCGTGGTATCGTGATAGAAACATTGTCCTTGAAAAATATGTCCTAAGGAACAAGTTAGAATATCATACAATTATATTGAAACTTTATATTTAATAGAGCCCACATCACACAATAAAATATTCATAAACTGTTCAGATAGATATTGAATACCTCTGCTGGCATATACGATATTAAATTTCCAAATATGATGATAAAAATATTCTGAAGAAGACTTTGTAACAACTTGCGACACACGCAAGGTATGTGTAAATATGTACCCTTATACATATTCAAGAAAACAAAGAGGGATACAGTAATGTTTGAAGCTGGAATAAAATGAAAATAATATGAAATGAAAAATTCGATAATGATATATTTCACGAATATATACAGCCGTGCTTTGGTACCTCACATTAATAGCATTTGAGTGATTGTGTTCAGGTTTGAAAAGTTACAATAAAGCTTTAACATTTTAGTCAAATCTAATGTTATAATGAATAACATTATAAGTAATGTGCCCGGTATATAGACATAAGTTATATGTAGTCTGTAGTTACGTGCATGCACAGGTACCAAATTTCATGTCATATACGACATACAGTGATCTTCACCACCAATAAACCCAATATAACACCAGTGTTACATCGGATACAATTAGCATACATTGATATGTAACGAACACACCTTCATGATTCATAACTTTTGTGTTCCATACTAATTGTTAGACCTCTTCATTGCGTGTCATTATTATCGCCGGAAAAGAAAAAGTGTACAGATGCTGACCAATAATAGTATAAACTACAAAAATAAGTTATTTGCTAGCAATTTATTTGCTAGGATTGTTACATTTTGGGGTTTGGGGGGATCACAACTTTCTAATTTTTCGCAACATTCTTGTAAAATGAAATATTCATGTGCATACTTTTTTGTCAGTCCTAATTACGAATTTGAACACATGAAATTGTTTTAATTCTGTTTGTTGTTGTCAGCTTTGACATAATTGTCAATAACACATGCTAAAAGCATTCGGAAAATTGACAGCTTATGTGCGTGCGTATGCGCGTGTATAATACAACATCAACGCCATATATCTCTACATTATAATATCCGGTGAAACTATTTCTGCAGAGATTGAAGGCAAAAGAGCGGTGACTGTGATATAAATAGCTCACAGAAAATCAATCATGGTACCAGGTGTCCACTGAAAGATGAATGGAGCCTTGTCTTTTCTATAGCAAGGGGCTCTCTCACAACTATGCGTATTGTTGAAAAAACGATATTTGAAATTACATGTCTGCCTTCTACAAATTCATATAAATGCAATCAAAATGAAAAAAAATAAGCAACGGTAATTTTTATACATGACAGTATAACTGATTGTAAGACAGCGTATGTAGTATTTTGTTGTTTCTGTTAAGTTTCAGTAGAGACCCGAAGTATCGACGTCTTATTCAGATGATTCAGGTGGTCCCGTCTACATGGTTTGAAAGCCTATATAAGGGTACGAGGATGAACATCGGTGGATCCAGTATTTTTCAACCTTTCCCCTCCCACCCTTGACGTGAAGCCTGACAACTGTTGCAGCTGTGTGAATGCTATTGTCATTGACTGGATTGCTAATGGGACGGAGAGGTAGCCTAATGGTTAAAGCACATCCTCGTCACGCTGAAGACACGGGTTTGATTCCTAAGTGGGTGCTATGTGCGAAGTCCGTTCTGGTGGTCCCCGAGGATACATTGCGGGAATATACAGACGGTGTAAAACCACACTCGCTCGCTCCCCATCCCCTCCCCACTCATAATGTTTCTATAGCAACTGCTATTTCAGTATTCATACTGTCCCAGCACTGGTTCTGCGACTGAGCCTTGTACTGACTGTCTGCTGTAAACTTTCATTGTAACTACTTTACAGTCTTCGGGCAAGCTGCATGCTACCCATTAACAGTTTAGACTCACACATAGCACTCACTATATGTTACATATATGTATATGGTTTGATCGAAGGTGAATTTCGCTAGTGAATCAACTGAAAATCTTGTGCGGATGAATTGCACAAGAATCATGCATCGAATTGCGGTAAAGCAGGTGCAAATATCGTGCATACCTGTGATACCGTATATGAATAGCTTCGTTTTGAAAAAAGGTTTTGCTGAAAATTCGCCAATTTCCACCGGGTTTTATTATTTATTGACCTCATGACAATAAGCTTTTCAACGTTACAGACTTGTTCTATAATACACCTGATCAGGTCATGTGTACGCAGTACCTTGAAACAGTATGGAATAATTTGCAAAATCTAGTTTAGAACAGTTGACTGAAGTAAGTGGATACATATACACTAGTGAGTCTACACTTGTGATGGGTAGTATAGAATACAACAGTTACTTGTGATTATATAACAATTCTCGATCCTTTGAATTTTTTACCCTGGAATGTGCGTCAGCGTATTGCTCAATCTAGGATTCGACGTGTAACGGTATTGTAACCGGCCGTTGCAGAAAAATTAACGAAATTAGCTTTACGATCTATGAAAACGATCTATATTCGAGTTTTGCCCGTAGATATGACTACTTTCGTATTTATGAAAAAATATGCTTTTCTATTTCTACAATTTGGAACAAAACCCTCTTTACATGTTTGAAATGGTTGTATTTTCCATGGGCTAACATCGGCTTCTATAATTCAAACAATTGAAATTCAACAAAACCAAAAAATGCATAAAAATGCATATATTGACCATGAAGAACATTTAACAAAAACTGTTAAATTCAAACTTCGATTCAGTATTATTCACTGATAATACATAAATATTTTTTCAGCATCGAGTAAATTTGTGCAAAGATCATTCGATAGATCTACAGTAGCTATGTTGGCATAATATGTCACTGACTGCCAATATTGCCACAGAGAAACTATAAAAAAGAAACACAACTACTACATCTTCAAATTACATCGTGCGTGTTTTAGACCAAACACTGTTTCTTAAAACCCATATTGTGGTTTTGTGGCGAGCTTAATTGAGAAAATATTACATGACCTAAGGTTACACCAACAAAACAGTGTTCGCAGTACGTTTCCCACAAAGTTTGGTGTTTATTTTCAATTAATTACATCACCTTGTTGCACCTAATGAGCAGTAATTTTAGTTTTGTCTGCAAGGCAGTAAGGCCTGAAAGAAACCCATGGTGTCAAATACGGGTAAAATCGGTAGCCTTGTCATCGCTGAAGGCAAGGGGAAGACATGTCAATTTTTGCGATTTTTCAGTTTCGTAAAAAACCTAGAGAAATACGCAAGTGTCAACCTACAAGGTGAGAACACAAATACATGTTCCCGAGCTGTGCAAAGGATCGCTGTATGTCAATTAGCCTTCTTGTATTCCTCACGGAGAGGTTCCACATTTTCCAAGTCGAACGCTTAAGGCTGTTTACTCTGTTTCAATCAAAACTAATATTGAGGCTGCACTACGATCAACATTGTTCACAAAACACGACTTGGAATCCCTCCACACAGGAATTTTCACACAATCGAAAACAGTGTCTCTTGCATCAAGAGATATTCCTCCTAAAATTAGCAACATTTTCGGTATATTTTTCTCACTTTTCTGACACGAAATCTGCCAACTTGGAATAAGTTCTTCCTTAAAAAAACACCAGTTATCGTATAGGTAGACCCAGTGGCATTACCACATTTGATAGTCGCGGATATAACACGGTAACTATGTGAAAAACATGGATAGTTTCCCTTAAGTTCCTGAAATCGACATGCGAAATGTACAAGGCGCATGTTGTTGCTATGTATACTTTAAGGGTTTGTACATGCTGTCAAAATATCTTTGGAACCGTTACGAACCCGTGTGAGATCAGAAAGCGGTGATTTTGCGTTAAAGGCAGATATTTGTTGATCCCGTTGCGAGACAAAAAATGTGACTGTTTGATCAAAGGGAAAGAAGACGATTAAGGGGCTCTCTTCGTGAAACGCGTGATGAAAAGTGAAAGTGCCATAAAGTGCTGCGGTTCCGGTTGGTAAATTAGGGCGTTTTTATGGTTTGTACAATCACCCTTTTAAAAATGCCAGATATTTTGTAAATGCAGTTCTGCTGACAGTAGGTATAACACGTATACACGCAAGGAGTGTTCAGGTTTTAAAACAGAAATGAAAACAGAAGGGATCATTCATAAGTTGGAAGTTTGTGTCCACTGCCAATTTCATTAAACTAAATCAACTCCTCCACTTAGGAATTATGTTTTCTGGATGCTGAACGCGAATACGAAATTTGTCATGTTTTGGCGAGTTTTCATTGGTGACTGAATAACGACTGCAAAGATTAGTAATCATGGACAAGTATCCCAATGACTTGCCCGAGTCTTACGAATATTGCTATTGTCTGTGGGTACTCTTCCTGATCATGTTCATGCTTCAAATAAGGTATTAAAATGGGCATGCATAGTTTGGAGTGCAGAAAAACACTTGCATGTTAGTGAGATTGAGATATAGATGACACTTAATGAGTATACTTTGATATATAACACCCCAATGAAGTTAAAGGAAATCTCAATCCTTCATTATTCTTTACGCGATCTATTATAACTAACCGATTCTTGAATAGTCCGAACACAATCATGTTTACACTTTGGAGTAGTATATATAGCGTGGTGATATAATTTATGTAAACTAAAACACGTGAGAGAAATGACTTTTGTTGGGTCACATTACTACAGCCGAGAATACTCACCGTACCTACGTGCTCGATATGCAGATAAAGTTTAACTAGGAGCATAAATAATCTAAATATCACAAAAGACAAATTAAACAAACGAGCAAAGGAGTTTCACAAATTATCAACTTAAAACCAATTATACTAGTACTTCAGCAGAATATACCCATACTCGTCAACTAGTTAAAGGCTTGGCACTACCTGAATACCCTGCCACAGGGCATAGCCAATCAAACAGAACAATTATTATGTTTGGTACTAGATATAATTCAGCACATAGTCTTCTTTGTGTTTGCTTGAAAAAGTTCGGTGTGAAAATGACCATTTTGCAGAATATCATTCCATTTGCAACGTGCTGTTTTGTCATTACATTTTCTCAGTAAAATACCGATTCTACTTTTGTTAGGATGAATCCAATCCGGGAATCGAACCCACACTCTCAGAGTTAGCCACCTGTCCGCTAGCACACTTCCTAAATGACATTGTATATTCATCATTCTCTGTGTTTTGAAAGTTTTGTACAGAAAGATACATACAAATTTGTACATGTGAAACTGTGGGGTATAATGTGACAGCGGTACATATATATATATCACATACCCCACACTATAACACTATATTTCCACCATCATGAGTCACAGCCACCCGACTCACCAGAATACACACACACACACACACACACACACACACACACACACACACACACACACACACACACACACACACACACACACACACACACACACACACACACACACACACACACACACACACACACACACACACACACACACACACACACACACACGCGCATATATTTCCACCATCATGAGTCACAGCCACCCGACTCACCAGAATATTTATATGACTGTGAGTAATGGTGCTGGAAATATAGTATTATAATTCAATGGAAAGATGGCAAGGTTGCCTTTTCAAGAATCAGATATTTGCAATGGTTGACACAAGAGAGGGATCAAAGGGAGATAACTGGCCACAATGACGGAATGAGGAATGTGAACTATTACACCACAATACTGAATGGGCGACCACGTCAAAGGAGTAAGACAGTCACTGTTTATATAAGTATTACTAACTAGCCTCAATAATCGAATGTGATATTTGAAAATAATGAATCACTTTAATTGATTCCGATTATTATAAATATCCTGGGTTCAATTCGCGACGTAATTTCAGGTTAAAGTTACATTGTGCATGCTTCCCATACAAATCAACATAACCCACCCTGGAATACATCATGGCCGGTCCCTCATACAATACAGTGAGAAATCATATTAAATCAACACACGATGCAAGTGCTAACGATTCAACAGCGACCATTGATGATGGGTATGTTACATATAGTACTTTTGAAGGTATGATGCTTGGAAGCGAAAGTGAGGAATCTGTAGTCAACAGAGACGCTAGTGGTCATGGTCGAACCTCATGCCAGTAGAACCAAGACTGAATATCACAAAAGTTCAACAGAACAACGAAACGAAACATTAATATATTCTGACTTTGCGAATATGCTGGTGATATTAGTGTACTCTAGCTTTGTAGTTGGCGTTCAAAAACGTACAAACTTAAATGGAAAGTTTGAACAAAACACACTGTTGTCGTCTTGGTGCATCTTATAGATAAACAGCAGCAACCAAATATGGTTACATGCATTTTTGTTACACTTCCGTCAACTTCTGACATGTTTCAGCTGTCCCAGATACCGTTGACAATCCAGGCTTGTTAAGCCTCGAAGCTGTGATGACTGTCCCGATGCGACTTTACGATAACCTTTCACAAATGATACGTTATCGCTACAAGTTGCGGATGTGTCATTCTTCAGTTAAGTTCATTTTTGAAAATGTTCAATTTCCTTTTCAAAGTTGTGACACTGCGATAAGATCTGCAGAAACCCACGCATTCAAACAAAACTGACTGACACCAAATCTGACCCCGACTCGATACAAGTGTCAACCGCGTCAGCATCGTTCTCGAGAATGTCTGCAATTCCGTGAATCTCATTCACAACTACACCGCTAGTTGCTGACATGCGAATTTGTGCCCAGAGAGAAAGACTTCCATGAAAGGTCCACTTGTCTTGCTATTTGTTGTGACAAGTTGTTAGGCAAACTGTCTCTGTTTGTTTCCGCCGACATCCCTTTGCGTTCCTTCACACGAGGACACAGAGTTGGTGAGTGAGTCCAGCTTGATGAGAACATGGTCATGTCGTTTATATTCCACAACGATTAATGTGAATGAGTAGGGTTTTACGCCGCATGTAGCAATATTTCAAAGCTTGCACGTCGGGGGATACATGGGCTTCATACGTAGCCTAGTACGTATGACAGCAATCGAACAAAGAGGTTCGACATGACTAGCTAACACATAGACCTCTCTGTTACCTTGCCGCACTACAGTCTTTAAATCGATGAGACCACCTGTGATTTTGGATACGAGTGCATATTATGACGCAATTGTTGCGACTCATTTTGAGTAATAACGGTATAACGAAGAACCTCGGGAATCAGCTTCCAGCGTTCGATTACTTCTGTTCGGACCCTGGTCTTCGTCGTGACCACAAGACAGTCCATCTGTTGTCATGCCTGTTATATACCTTCGTATATACGAGGCTACATGATGTAACAGGACGCGACGTGACGTGACGTGTATTTAAAAGGATGGGCAAGGTGCCCTGAAAGATATATAGGTTATCAAGCGAGTGCGTTTTGGGATGGTTAATACCCTGCATTGAGACATAGCGAACATTGTATTTAACTACCCTTGGTGAGCTAAATACATGGTGTTTATTCCAAATGCAGGATATTAACCATACCAAAACACACGACTGTGATAACCTATTTATCATGCAATGTCATTCTTACACTGTACAAAATGTGATTCTGTTTGCCACAGATCATGAAACTAAACTTCCTGAGATGTGCCCGAATATCCATGACGTCCCAAATGTGTGCGTAGTAATACGTGACGTCACAATCTCGGTGACGCAGTTTTCTAATGATCACTCATCTGACTGCGTTACGTCATGTAGTTCCCAGTCAGCTTTTATCTTAAAGAGCGTATTGTTGTCAACAAATATTAACTAAGTTTAAGAAATGACCCAAAACGAACACATTTTCTCTCATCAAGGTACTCACAGTACCGTTACCACGGCCATCAATCTGGACACTATCACCGATAGATGGGCGCGACGCCATGTTTGTTTACAGTCTGAAAGTAGTCCGTCAAATTTGCACATGACCTCTCTAATTTGCATCGGTATCCGTATATGACTCCAACGGATACCGAAAATGTCCGCTGACTTTATCCGGCCGAGAACACTGCCCACTGCATGATGAAATAAAAAATCCCCCGAAATCCACACTACCATGACGTGGTGTTTAGTCTTCGGTTTATTTTCAAACATTTACAGGTTAAAGTTTGATGTCTCCAACTTACGATTGTCCCGAAGTAAAGGCTTGGTGTCTTCTTATTTCTTCTTTATTCGTGATAGTATGGTTTACCCGAAGGTCCTTCAGCTGTGACAAAACAGTGCTTGCATTTTATGGCCCCATACCCGTGCTAGTGATCTCTCTATGGTGAGTATTATCAGACAACGATTTTGAGAAACAAATGTGACAATGTTTCCGCGTACGTATCATTCTTGCGTCTGTATACATGTAGATATTGCGCCTGTATACATGTGAATCTTGGGTCTATGAAATGAAAAATCCCGTGTCTGTATACATGTGATTCTGGTGTCGATATACATGTGAATCTAGTGTCTGTATATAAACATCTGGAATCTGTATACATTTGAGACTTGTGTCCGTATTCATATACATTAGGATTTTCACCCTAACCTACGGTGTAAGTGAGGTTCTAAGTGACCCCATCAATAAATGTTCTTGCTAGTAATATAAGGGTCCTGTAACGTATTGAAATGGTGAAGTGTAGTCTACATTCAGATAATCACTCCAGAGCCTGGAATGAATCAGTGATCATGAGGAATGTGATCACGACTGATGGTGAAATAACAGACTTATATGACTACTTTTGATGAGCGGCAGGTATTTGTGCATCTCTTCGTACGTAGTGTCTTTGTGTCCCTGCATCCAATCTCCACATCTGTGCGTTCCATAAAAACAGGAAAATTTAGATAGCCCAGTGTGATCGCATTCTATCACTATATTATGGGGGTGTTCGGTATGACCGCACTCTGTAGGTATTTGCCAGCCGTAAGTAGGTCTCGGAACTGCGCGAGACCTTAGTACTCCCGGTGATAAAGGACGTATACTTGTAAGTAGAATGTACGTAGAGTCATAGTAGGCAGACGTGCAATTTGGAACCAGAACTGGTTCTTGAATATACGGTTATCACCGGAAATCTGGTGCCTGAAGTAAGCTGGGTCCCGTCTCTCGTATCGCAAGTTAACGCGAGCAGTGGAAGCCGGAAACCAGCTTAGTACTGGAAGTAGTGCCTTTCGAGACTTACAGGTCCTATTCAGTATAATTCATTATAACAATTACAATATTATTAAAGGCACTAATGGAGACAATGAGTACTTCTAGCTCCCATGCTTCATGATAGGTACAGCATCAGGATTCACACCACCCCTCTAGGTTACGTCCACGGCAATTAGGCGGGTCCGAAAAGTGAGTAAAAGGGCTAAATTTTTTCGACTACAACAATATTAAAACCGGGACTTTCAAGATATGAAATCTTAAAATGTAGACACAAAGCGTTGACAGCAATGGCGTATAATCACTTTGACTGAAAGAAGAATACATTTATGATTTAAATGGAAGAATAATAACTCTATAAATGAAATATGTGAAACAGGTAATACACACACAAAAAATGAAACCACAGGTTCCAAATTTAAGCATGTAGCAAGGAAGATATCAAAATACTATGAAATTGCAAAATACAATGCTGACTCTACATGCATCAATAGCGAGTTATTTGGCTCCTGGTCATCCTTCCATAATCTATTTGTAGGAAATACTACGTCAGAGAAAATAAGAATGAAGATTTTATGGATATCAACTTCTTTATTATGAGAACACAACGTTTCGGAGTTAATGCTTACTCCTTCATCAGGTGATGTCGTTGATTTCTCTCTTCTCATGGAGGTCCTTCGGGGTTTTCTTGTGTTGTCTTTCCAGTCTGGCCGTCGGATTTTTCTTGATGTTGAGGTATGTGGTGGTGTCTGAGAGGCTGTTGTTGACGAGCTGGAGGAATTCCGGGGTGTCCATGATGACTGCTGCCTTGCCCTTGTCAGCTTCGGTGGTGGTGATGCTGTCATCCTTCTTGAATTCGGTGATGGCCTGTCTCTCTTGGTGCGTGAGTTTGGAGCGGATCTTGGGAGCATGCTTGATGGTGTCTATAATCTGGTGTCGGAGGTAGTCTACGTTGCCATTGGGAGCCAGTTGTTGAAGTCCACTTTCAATGCTGGTGCTGAAGGCATCTGTGTTGATCGTAGCGGCGACTGGGACATACTTCAGACCTTTGGCAAAGAGGGACGTCTGAGATGGTGTGAGAGGTTTACTGCTGAGGTTGATGACTGTCTTGAGGTTGGTTGTTGTTTGCTTCAGGAAAGTTGGAGGTGGAAGGGCGTTGTAACTGGGTGAACTTGGTGATGTGGGTAGTTTTCACTTTCTCATTGAGGTGCTGCTTGGTCTACTCTGCTAAGGACCGGGTCTTGTGGTAGAGGTCAGACTCGTGGGTGTGTTGTAGGTGGCTCCTGGTGGTTTCAATGTCTTTTTGGAAGTGGGACTTGTGGCGGCGTAGGTGCTGTATCTGGTGCTTGACTATTCTAGTGCTGGCATTGTGGAATATCTTGTTGATGACAGTTGAAATCCTCTGGGAACGAGGTTGTTGTCTCGGCGTCGTAACAGGAAAGTTAGATGATTACTGGTTTTCACAATTTTGCCAATAGAACGGTTGTACCTGTTGATGGATGTAACTGCATCTTCTCCATGTTGATGTCGTATCAAGTCTTTGAAGGGCATTTAGAAGTGAAATACATAAGAATGAAGATTTTATGGATATCAACTTCTTTATTATGAGAACACAACGTTTCGGAGTTAATGCTTACTCCTTCATCAGGTGAATGAGAATGGAGTACATATAAATATATAAACATATAAATATAGCTCTGTACGTCAGAGAAAATTATGTAAGTAAATTTAACTACGATCAATGTAATTGGAAATACAGGTAGAGTATGCTAAACATATTCAAAGATGTTTATTCACTTTATGACATGGATTTGTGAAAGTGTGAGAGAGCGAGCGAGTTTAGTTTTACGTCGCACTTAGCAATATTCCAGCTATATGGCGACGGTCTGTAAATAATCGAGTCTGGACCAGAAAATCCAGTGATCAACAACATGAACATCGATCTGTGCAATTGGGAACCGATGACATGTGTCAACCAAGCCAGCTAGTCTGACCACCCGATCCCGTTAGTCGCCTCTTACGACAAGCATAGTCACCTTTTATGGCAAGCATGGGTTGCTGAAGGCCTATTCTACCCCGGAACCTTCACGGGTTTGTGAAAGTGTACTAGGTGTGTATTAAGTACCTACACACCTATACTTATTTGAATACATTATACATGTACCATACATGTTTGAATGTGTTATGCATGTACCATGTAAATTAAGTGTGTACTTAATACGTACACACTGGCAGTGATTCCTGTTTTGTACTGTACATGTCCTATGCAAAATGTGGAACTAAAGATGGTAAATATTTTTGTTATAAAACCCAGTACATTTGTATGTATATTTGATCTCATGGAACACCGTTGTTTTAGTTGAGTTCAATCTACACTTCACATAGGTTACTTTGCTACACACTTATTTTTGCCGCTATGCTGCTCCTATATCCTTACCCGTGAAGGTCCCGGGGTAGAATAGGCCTTCAGCAACCCATGCTTGCCAGAAAAGGCGACTAAGAGGCGACTAACGGGATCGGGTGGTCAGGCTCGCTGACTTGGTTGACGCGTGTCATCGGTTCCCAATTGCGCAGATCGATGCTCATGTTGTTGATCACTGGATCACTAAACTCACTCACTCACCTATATCCTTAGAATAATGGCGTAGATTGTTCAGGCCAAGTGATGACATTGTAGCAACAGAATGAATAGTTTTTCCTTTCATTTATAGTGTTCTAAACACACAAATAACGATATGCGAAACGGTCGCCTTGGAAACTAACACATGAACTTAAAGAAGATATTATCTCTTATATTTGTAAAAGGAAGAAGCAAGGCATGGTTATAAATACATGGGAAGTGACCATGTGTGCTGACAGTAACGTGCTTCAATCTGACAGCGTCTGTTCGAATCCCGGGTGGGACCTAACCCAAAATGCACTTGAAACTTTACTGAAAAGGTGTAATAAAAAATATAGTATACTCTTTAAAAAAATAGGGAACTTCATTTTTGATTTCCGATTGAAAACACAGGGATGTGAAAGACTAGCTCACTCACAGTCGGGAACCGTATTGCACTAATCATAGTTGGATATGCCCTCAGTGAACTGGTCTGCTGGATTTCCATAGCACTATACTTAAAATATCCATGTGATTAGAAATCTCACTTGAATCAAACTGGAGCACATATTGTTTTCATTTATATCTCCGGTGCACGGATGAACCGACACGGGTGAAGGCAGAAACTGGCGGAAACTGACGCGAACAGCTATTCACGAGACCCTTATGTTACAATCAGATTATAAAAGACTAAACATTTCAGTCATTTCGTGAAATGACTAAGAGGGTTAGTCATTTCTCGTCATTTTGTGTACCAACAATGTATATACTTCGGTACTTTAATGAGTTTCATTTAATCTATATGTGGTGGACAGGGGTTTGTGAGGTGTGGGAGCTTTAGGCATAGCAAGTGTCTGGCAAACAGGGGTTAAAGCTTTAGTCAAGTGCAACAGTCGCTACCAAAGCAGTTTTTTACTGTTAGTGACAAAAAATTATGTTGACATTGTGATCCACTTTTGTAGATTAAGTTACTAAGTGAAATTTCACGAAATGACTTAAGTATGTGGATAATATCGCTGAGGTGGTAACATGGCGTCGAAATTAAGACATCAGACTGATCAAAGGGAAGTAACTCCCTTTTAGTGCTTGAAGGCAAACTAAAAACACACGCAGTGCAAAATAAACCCGTTCGAATACAGTAAAAACGTTGCAAGACACATTTTATGTACATGTGTGCAAGAACATAGAAAAACGGAATAGCTAACAGGTCAGTGATGAAATATATGAAGAATGAAGGTTAATTTATGGATATACAACTTCTCATTCTGTATAGTACTCAGTATAGGCGACGTTTCGACAAAGATTCTGATGTCAGGTTGACAGTACCATTAGAATCTGTATGTTGAAACGTCCACAATAGAGGATAAGTAAGTTATATATCCATAATAATAGTCCTCGTTCTTCAAGAATGCCAATCAAAGAAGATAAATTAGATGTTTTGAGTGGGACATTTTACACATGATATTATCTACAGTGACATGGAAAATGGGGGACAGGCTCTGTATTCACTTGTTGTTCACACGCGTCAGTATACAGGTTAGTGTTGGTCTTCAAAACCATGCAGGTCTTCTAAGAGACGGCTATACTATGCTTAATAATGATCGAGATTTCACTGCAAGGTAAATGAAGCGCGCATAAAATATCTCCTTTTTTGTTTCGCTTAATTTAAGGAAACACTGATATTCGTCGAACGAGCCACACCAGAATTTGCATGGATCTGATCTGGACTTGTCGAATTCTTTAGTGATGGGTCGAAACATATAACGGTCATAAATTGATACTAGTGTCGCCGTTTCAATTTCTACTGTGTCAGTAGGACCGCCATGGAATTACTATCAATAATTTCATTCAAGATTGGGTAACGATCAACGCTGTACAATAGCATTACACATGGCACGTGCAAATGAATCCCAACACAAGAAGGGGTCACAAACACTTTCACACGATCTGTAGCGAGTGTATACTCATTGTGCACTTATGTAGAATTGGCACCTTCGCCCCAATGAGGCCTATAAAACTCTTTAAACACAGCATCGGAGTGTAACAATTAACACTGAGACTAAGTTTACTTGGACTTGGGGAAGATTATTTTCATATACGAGGAAAGATTTGTCGCTTCATTTTATTTCTGAGTGAGTGAGTGAGTTCAGTTTACTCAGCAATATTCCAGCTATATGGCATCGGTCTGTAAATAATCGAGTCTGGACCAGACAATCAAGTGATCAACAACATGAGCATCGATCTGCGCAATTGGGAACCGATGACATATGTCAACCAAGTCAGCGAGTCTGACCACCCGATCCCGTTAGTGGCCTCTTACGACAAGCATAGTCGCCTTTTATGGCAAGCGTGGGTTGCTGAAGGTCTATTCTACCCCGGGACCTTCACGGGTCTTTATCCCTGACGTGTTGAGTGGGTGACAAATCATGGGATCATGCGGACCAGGCTATCATATTAACAGCATCCTGATTAATATGTATCATCTTATTCGTCTGGTGCTGTCGTGGAGAAACTTCAGTCAAGGGTCGTTCTGTTGCAAAAACGGTAAAGCGGCATTTACTTATATTTCCTCTCGGTACCTCACTGCATCCAAGTTGCCACTGACCCTAATCATTGGTGTCCTTCCTGCAGTTCTTTACACCACCCCAGACCATATCATCCACAACTCCAAAATGCCCACGTTCCAGACCACATGGCCGGGGGTAGCACCCACCTTCCAGAGCATGTGGCTTCAGGTAACGTTCACCTAGCGTTCATTCTTCAGCCCAGTTAAAACAGAAATATGACATATCGGTGAGGAGGATTCTTTTCCACTCATCTAAACCCATATGCTTTACGCGTCTAGACGTTGTTACACTGTATTAGCCCGTTTGGCTCAAAAGCGTGCCTGTGATTTGAAACCTAACTCGAAAACTATTAAACATGTAACGCTCAATAAAATACTCATTAAAATATGGACGCAGTTCACTATTTGGTACGAGGGAGGAATGCAGAGAAAGGGACAGCCAGGTGTTCGAGAAGCACATGCACAAGTGTCGACAAAGGTATTTATTCCTTGACCTTTCTTGACACACCTGGCAGTCCCTTTCTCTGCACTCCTCCGTCGTAGCAAATAGTGAAATGTGTCATTATGTAAATGATAGTTTGTTAAACAACCATTTTTATATTTAGGACAAAAATCAGCTAAAAATTGACAGAGCTGGCATGACAAGAGGTAGCCTAGTGGGTAAAGCGTTCCAACGTCAAGCCAAACACCCGGGTTCGATGCCCCACATGGGTACATTTCTGAAGCCCATTTCTGGTGTTCCCCCATCGCGATATTGCTGGATAATTGCTAAGCGGCGTAAAACCTTACTCACTCGCTCCCTTCCTCAATCAATCACTCAGGCAGTTCATGATACATATGCCTGAGGAAGCGATGGAACATCTTGGTGGCGTGGCTGGCCACATGTGTCATTCAAACAGTACACACACTTCAGCAGACATGTAAGATAAATATCCAATCAAACAAGGACATTTTAGCACCACTTAACCTAATGTTCGTTCACGTATAAGTGTAGTGTACCAATATTGACAGGAATGGGATTTTATTGCAGGGTACGGGAATATCGCCGCATTATGATTATTACCAGCGCGTCAGTTATGAAACTTTTGTTGACACATGGCGTTACATCAACTTTACTACGCACAATGGAAAGTACCCGTTATTTGTGAATCCAGACTGCACGGGTGTCTAGTTGTATTACAATGAAGACTGGTATATAGTACAGTATAGAGGCAGTGTGTAGACGTGAAACTGTTAGACGTGTAGGGACAGTTCCACACAATGTAGATGGTTGTGAATCTTTCATTAGCAATCTACGGGGGATGAGGGTGGCGACGGTCAGTAGACTATCGAGTCTGCACCAGAGACTCGAGTTATCAACGGCATGAGCATCTGTCAGCGCAAATGGCAAATGTTAGTGAAGTCATTGAGCCTCATTACCCGATCAGTTCTAACCCGGATCTTCAAAGATCAGGAATCTAAACATTTACGCTGGTTCCAAACATGATGATTTCGAGAAATCAATTCACAGGAAATATTTCAGCCAACCTACAGCTAAACCATACACCGTGCCCTGAGTTTTGGCTTCAGTGGTGTCACCGCCGTATAGCAGGCATGTTGCTGAATTCGGTGTTAAATAGCAACCAAAACAACCAATGACGTAACATCCGGTTTTTGGTCCCGTTTATGGAATGTTTATTATCCACACGTTTATGGACATTACTTAGCTCACAGCTTGTGCAAATTACTAATCGAATGGAACAGCTGGCTATCGATTCTAACAGAACCAATGCTGTGGTTGGACGTCATAAATTTTATTGCTCAGATAGAGAGTTTTTAAACATTTTTTACCGGGACGACTTTATATGACACAGAGCTGTCCTTGTTAGTCAGAAGTTGAGTTTCAATCGTTGAAGCTTGCAAATAATGGATGAGAGATCACCACGACACCAAAATGATTTTGAGTCTCCGATTGTCGTTCACGGTATCGGTCACGAGCTTGTGCTCCTGCGACAGGCTCGAACAACAGAAGGCAGCCATGACGAGTCAGGTCACAAATCATTTCAAGTTAAGCTTGACCATGCTCGGCCGTTGGACTCCTGAGCTTTTCTTGGACTTGAGTCCTGCACCACAACGAAACGCATGATACATTTGGTATCATCTTAGACAAGTGAGTTTGGTAAGACCTGGTCAGCAGTAAAATGGGTACCCGGTGGGATAAGCTATGTAACTGTTAAATGTCATGAACTCTGATGTCACTATTCTTGACAATATATCATCTACGTTGGGAATTGGTGCTTGCATCACGCAAATCGGGATTAATAACACGTGTTGTTGTAAGATATGTTGAACAGATCAAATGCTTGAAGAGGTAATGAAATATTTTCGTAATCTGTAAATCATTGCATGGAATAAACTAAAAAGCATGCATGCTGAAACCAAATACATCGTGTATGCAGTCTCATGTAAAATGCTGGGTCTGCTATCCAATGCAAATGGCTAATAATAATATTAATTAATTAATTAAGATATTCACTGACCAATGTTCCAGCTATAAGTCGGCAATCTGTATATCTGGAACAGTCGATCCAGTGATCAGCAACATGAGCATCGATCTGCGCAATTGGGAATCGATGACATGTGTCAACCAAGTCAGCGAGTCTGACGACTCGATCCCGTTAGTCACCTCTTACGACAAGCATAGTCGCCTTTTCTGGCAAGCATGGGTTGCTGAAGGCCTATTCTACCCCTGGACCTTCACGGGTAGTTCCAAAGTATACTCCAAAACCGTAGTTAGCACATGGAAATTTCAGTGACGGTTGACATCGGAGCATAGTAAATTGTGGAAAATGTTCCTTTAAAGGGATACTTCTTGACGTGGCTCTCTAAAGGGCAAGCTGTTTGGGCTCACTGCGTTAAGTAACTTTGAACATACAACAAAGAGCGAACGTATTGGGTACTTGTAATTGACTTGACTTTTGATGTTGGACTTTTGATATTAATGACAGCTATACCGATTTTCAGTGGCACCTTAAAAATGACCAGGTGTCATGAAATCAGACTGTGTCAACAAGTCCTCTGTTCGATAAGCTTTCGGGATTATCATATTCAGGACCGTTCTGACTTATTCACACAGTTCTGTCGAAACTGTAACTTATAATGTACAGTTTTAAAGAAAGGAAACGCATAGGTAATTTTGAGAATAAAAGGACTGAGACCGAGGCAAAAAACTACAAATATCATATTTCTTCCCAAAACGTCACCTTTGTGTGTTTGTGAACAACTTTAACACCAAAACGCGACAGTTGTTTCCTTTTCCCCTTGTTTGAGGAGCATTTGAAGAAATATTTGCCACAGCGTCACCAAGATAACATGCAAAGCAAAATGCATGTGCAAGCAAAGGAAAAAAAACATGTGGTGTTTCAGTTTCTCATTCGGGTTTGCCTGGAAAAGATGAAATCATCATGCCACGGTCGTGCCGCCAATGTCAGTTTTCATCCCTGTTTTGAGAGAGACTTACATCGGTGCAATGGAAGTGGTGGTGTGGTAGAGTCCGGTTTTCTCCTTCCGCGAGATGAACGTCGGTGTGTTTACCGTTGGAGAAATTAAGGAGTATGGCGAACCACACAAAGATCTGATTTAGTGTGGACGGTACATCAACGAAGTCCTTGCATGTCACACGATTGCATGATCGCATTGCAGGAGGAGTGAGGAAGAATTTCGCAAGAGCGACTTCGTCGATTTATCCAGTCTGAGCAGTCCTGAGCAGTCCTGACGATGCTGAGCAGTAATTGCTGCAACGGTGACCACACAAAATACTGACTTTGAGGCCATTTTGTGAACTGTCGTAAAATGAAAAACGACGATAATGGCTGTTATTGTGTTTACAAACCCCCTTTTTATTATTGAAATTGCATGAAATAATTGCTCTTAAACTAACGATATAAATTCTTATAAAAATAGCTTATGTGTTTCTTGTTTTAAAGAGTGTAATCACAAGACAAGAATCTGATGTGTAGCTAACGTCACGTAATGCAGAAGGACACAATCAGAACGTTTGAAATTTTCTGGGGTATTACTCTCTCTCTCTCTCTCTCTCTCTCTCTCTCTCACACACACACACACACACACACACACACACACACAAACACACTAAAACGAATTCTTCATGTAAGGCCGAGACAGCATATTTACGTAAATCCTACTTATAATTTCCATACAGTAACGTATCCCATGTTGAACTGTCGAAGTTATTACCCCTTGACGATAGGCAGGAATGACGGGACACTGTATTTACGAGTCAATTTAATATTTGTGTATTTAGAATCATGAAGACTGTAGTCATGGTGCTGTAGTTAACCAGTGTTGGTGTTCATAACTTAATGCTGTGTAGAACACACACAAAAGCTGGGATGCCAATCATAAATGCTGACCTATGGATCTTGCAACATAATACGTTGTTCAATGAAACAGTACACGCGGGAAGGGAATATTTCGCCTCGCGTCAGCTGCAAAGAGACATAAATCACATCGTGTATGTACACCATGCGGTGGATGAAGACTATTTTGGCTGTTCTTCTTTGTGCGAGTCTTATCTTTTTGTTTCGCGTGTTCGGTAAGTGACTGTTATTCAACCATGTCTTTATACATGTCCATGTCATGAGTACTGTACACAGAAAAATACATGATGTTTCTGGTAATCAAGAGTAATATATGAATGTTTGATGTTACAAATTACAAGCAATGTGATTTTCGATTTTCAATTCATTAAACAAAGGAATACATATTACACGTGCATGGTTATATGATGTGTGTTATCCTATTTACCACGAATCTGACTCACTTGGAATATATATTTTTCGATAACTGTAGGGAATTGGAAAGCGATAGGACTACTTTTCATATGGAAAGAAATCTAAAAGCGGCCAGCATACGACTTGATAATTTGATAATTATGACTACACAGTGTCATTTAGAAAGTGTTTAGCGTAACATGTGTTATATTTGGGATTACACTTTCTTCGTAAAGTACATATTATATGTACATTTGTTGGATTGAGTCCCATCCGGGATTCGAACTCGGAGCAAGGCACCCGATTGCCAGCACACAGTCACTCGCCTAACCAACTCAGCCTCAGCGACTTCCACTAGTTTAGTGTACTTGCTGCATATCATGCACGTATTTTGGCTATTTTCCTATATATCTCTATTGCCGACGTGACGTTAATTATTAAGACTTTTCAAAGGAGGAACAACCACTGCATCGAGTTTGTGCTCTGAGTGTTGGGAAGAAGAACAATCCTGCAGATCTACAGTCCTTCACCTAAAAGTCCGCAGCTTGAAAAGTGGAACAAAAGGGTTTGTCTATTATACTCAGGGCCAGTCACTTCCCATTGCCAGCTTTTGGCTTTGTGAAAATACAAACGTACCTTTATCTTAATTTCGTGACTGGAACCAAACTGTTTCAGACCAGTGTGGAAACAAAGGGTATAGTCAGGTGGCAATATGCACAGCAAAGGGAAATATACAGAGTAGGAAACCGTTGTTGTGATGAACCGCTTTGAAAATTCTGCAACACCGATATACTGATTCAAATCCATTTTTATGGAGGCCAAAGAAAAAACATCTCTGGTGATGAGATTACCCTTCTTAGTAAAATACAAATTCTAGTACACAGAAAAGTACTAGAATTTGTACTTTACTAAGAAAGTGTAATCCCAACTATAACATGTGTTACATCTAATTGTTTAGTACACGTGTGTGTCCACCTAACTTTGGATTTCATGAAAGGCAGGGTGCTGCATTTCCCCCACAATATATTGGGCAATATCCTTGCAAACGCTATATAATACAGGGGTTGAGCATCACCACAACGTAGCAGAGAATATAAGAATTAACCATGTACCAGGAGTTACATCAGAAACCATACACAGTGACACGTTTGCTGCACATTAAACATAAACTCTATCTGAAAGGATTCCTGCATGAACGCTTGTTATTATTGATGTCAGACTGGTAACTCTTGTTAGTCTTAAACGTCATATGCAACCCAAAAAACAATCATACTTAAAACACAATTATCGTTTTTTCATGGCATATGATGAACATTACTGTCTGTGATAAAAGAACTATAAGCTTACAACCACAAATCAAAAGTGCAATATTTTGTACTTGGGTTTACTTCCGAAGACCGAACCCAGTGAGAGCGGGTCGGTATGCATTCAAGTTTACCGTCGTCTGTGATTGGCTGGCTCCTTTGTCGTGTCGCATTTTAGAAGTATGATGAGTAATAAGAAAGTAAGATTCTTTGTGGATTACATCTTTTGTTATTGTATATGATGCGACGTTTCGGGTGGATTCACATACCGTTGTCAAGCAAGAGTGATAGCGATATAAGAATCCATACCGAAACGTTGCATCATGTATTATATAATAGCAGTTGTTATCCACACAAAAATGTATATATAGCGATGCTGCGTTTTGTAAATACATGCTCTCTGCCTTTACGTTGGATCCAATTAATAATTATTGAGATGGTGAACTACTGCGTGACCGGAAACTGTCGTTCGTACAAGTACAGAGCAGGATTTGAGACTGACAGTCTGAGCTGTCAGCGGTTTCCGTCCGATCTAGTCATCCAAAAATGGATGTGGTTTGTTTGCAAGCCACAGATATAATAATATGTCATGTGTGCAAGTATCATACCAGCCTGTCTCTATAATTACATAATGTGGCAGAGACAGAACCCAAGTGCACGAGCCATAAATCAATGTATTTTGTTTATGGTGTATAGCCTGACAGGTGTTAAGTTCAAATTGCATGTGGTCAATTAATGAAGTTGTGTATTGCATATTGTCATTACCATACAGGCAAGCAGACACATAAGTGTCAATAAAACAGAACTTGAGTTTTGTCAGTGACAGAGACGGCTTATCACCACCACCATATTTTTCTATGTTTCCATAGATATGCATTTACCATTTCAGTTTTCAAGCTCAGGAAGACGTGTCCCTGCGTCTTGCTTGCGAGAGAAACAGATCCTGGAGCACATCTACGATCGATACCAGATCCCGTGCTAATTTCTTTCTCGATCTCTATTTGCTTTGCTATGGCGAGTTTGTAGAAGACGGCAAATAGTCGATTTCATGTACCTGCCCAAGCGATTTCAACCCGCAGCAGGCAAACTCAGAATCGTTCTCACCGACGGCTGCTGTCTAGAACCCAAGAACAGACATAACGGCTGCACGGACTGCCTCGCTGCTATATCGAAACTCCCCATCGTCTTTGATGCAGACAACTCGACTTGCAAGTCTGACCATTTTAAGTGGACAGAAGAAAAGGATGACATGACGCTAAAATCGTGTTGCATGAATTCTTACAATGCATTGTATATTAATATTTTTGCACTACGTTTTCTTTCAATTGCTGAGAGGAACAGCCAGGTGCACGTTAAGTACATGCAGAAGCACCTTCAAGATATAAAGTTGGCATAAAGTTGGCTCAAAAGCGGACCGATGAAATGCAATCTAACTCGAACACTGAAACATTTATTTTGTATAACAAACTAGCATGAAAATATTGATACAATTCACTGCTTGTTACGAGAGGGGAGTGCACAGAAAGGAACAAGTGCCAACAAAGTTATTGATTTAGTTGCATGTGCTCTGCTATCTCCATCCTTTTACCCACACCTGGCTGTGCACTGACTGCTCCCTCGTAACAGGAGTTATTGAGCATCTTGCGGAAGGTCGGTGGGCCTATTAGGCAGCAAGAGTTGTATGATGCCCAGGCAGTTGTGATTGATAATACGATTTGCCGTTGTGATGGACAGTATAAAATATTCACACGGTGTTTGACAAACCTAGTATAACAACAATACCTTTATCTTAGAAGGCAAGTTCCAGACAAGCTGAAGAATGCGCAGAGCTACAAATCTCGCTTAAAGAAAATCTGGAGGTGATATTTAAATGCACAAAACAAGGTTAAAGCCACCAATCCTTTCGTTGTGCCAGTCCTTTCCTATTCTTTTGATGTAGTTGATTGGACAAAACAAGATATCCAAAGTCTTGACTGCCTGACCAGAAGGATCATGTCTCATAACAGAGACAACCACTCTCGTTCCTCTCTCAATTGTTTATCGGCCAATCATTTGGGGAGGGTGGGATTTTATTAATGTGGAATCTGCTTATCATAGAATCTTGGTGTATTTTAGCACATGTTTATTTATCGGATGATTCTCTGGTGATGCATGTCAAGATTTATGATGAAAGCAAGGAATTCCACAGCTATTTTAAGCGTGCCAAGGTTGTTGGATAGAAACTGAAATTTGAGGTTGATTTTGTTGATGACGATGTACTGCTGGACGGTACATCGATTGGAGTAAACCACGTGATGTCTCCGCAGAATCGGTTATTTGAAGAGAAGCTTTTTGAAAACATATTTCATCGTGTGTACACTCAAAGTGTGAAACAGAAAAGCAATCCAACCGACTCTTTCGCTGCTCAGGAAGAGTCACCTACCACTTGCACTTTGTCAAAATTTTATTTGTAAACAAATTATCAATATGAAATGTCGACTTTGTAAACTTTACAGACTGTCCAACACATTGTCACTGGATGCTCTTCTTTAGCACAAGCAGCATATCTTGAATGGCATGATGGCATGTCTCGCTGCTTTCACTACCGTCTTCACCATGCCTGTGGCTTTGACTCCAAGGTCTATCCATGGTACGACCCTGAACATGTCCATGGCGTCATGGAAAATAATGCTTTCAAACTTTTATGGAATAGACCCATATGCAGCCTCAGAAGAATTCCAGCCAAGAAACCTGATCTTGAACTTTTTGATGAAGCCAATGAGTTTATTTATATCATTGAATTTTCTGTCCCTCTTGAGAGCAACATGATTCGCAAGATTCAGCAAATGCATGCTAAATATGCGGACCTCGTCTTTCAAATGTGTCATTTGCATCTCAAGTACACTGCCCTCACACTTCTCTTTGTTCTCAGTGCCCTTGGTTTGGTACCTCCTGATCTCTTGATTCAGATCAGGAGAGTGCCCGGATTTTCTACCGGGAGCACAGCCCTTATGACGCTCTGGGTAATGCACGAGGCTGCAGTATTGGGGAGTGTATGTGGGTTCGACCAGGCAGCGTTTCTTGGGAGAAGTCCCATTGGCTGTCTTGGCTGCGTGTAGAGCGGGCAAACGCCCTAAACTGATGGTGAGCCTCACCAGCCTGTCCGTATCAGGATCATTGCCTTTTCTGCTGCATATTATCTTTGATCTGTAAAACATAATCACGAAAAGAATGGGCTGCTGAAGACTAATTCTTACCCAGATATTCACCGGAATAAACTCAGTCTGTATTTTATCCGTTAACAGACACTATTATACAAGCTGTCATCAGATGAAAAATATACATATCAAATCATATTTATTTGTCATCTGAAAAGTAACCTGGTGTACATATTTCCTGTCATATCTGGATGACATAAGCACTGCCTAACCCTTTGCTTCATATTGTCGCAAATGCACTGTCATCAGTCTGATCAATATCAACTATTTCACAAAACTATTTTATTTGCAGTCCAGTCCAAACAACAATTGGCTCTCGTGGTACCGTCGTCGGGTAATGTTGCGGTGGGTGTTGTTGCTGCATAATATTCTTTGTGAATCGTTTTTGTCCACAGCTACAACAAATAGTTGGTGTGTGGTCACCATTTGATGAAGACATTTTGAAATTGTGTGTGTGTTGCTTCACACAACACTCAGCAATATCCCAGCAGCACGATGACGTGTCAGCAAGTATGACCATTCGATCCCGTTAGTTGATTCTTACAACAAGCACGGGTTGATGAAGACCACTTACCACTCTGATCTTCACAGTCACATAATTATTGTAAGTGTCACTGCCATTAACCTAGCTAAACGGCAGAATAATAATGAGTAATAAGTGTTTCTTGTCGGACATTTTGTTTTTCGCCGCCATGATCACTACCACTGCTGTGTAACTGCTCTCCGTGTTCATATTATGGATACAGTTGTGTTATAACATATTTCTTGTTGTATTGGTTTTCTTGCAGAAGATGAAGAGTTCCCGTTCACCTCTTTACCAAAGTCAGAAGATGAAGATACACCTTGATAGTAGATTTTATAAAAGACGGGAATTACTTCAGAAAACTTGTCATAAATACTATCGGTATTTTAATGGATCCAGATTTCGAAAACAAGCCACTGGTTCAAAAACCAACGTCCAAAAGCGAGTTTCATTATGCACCACACCAAAAGCTGCATCCATGTTTTGGGGAAGAATGCTTACCGCATGTGACAGAATTTCTTCTGTAAGTTTGAACAAGAGTCGGTTTGTGAAATCCACTGTTTTACCGCAGGGATTGTATAGATCGACTATAAAGTATGCATTTGTTAGAAACCCATATACACGGTTGTTGTCTGGATACGTCGATAAAATATTTTCTGTAAATCCATATTACTGGAAAGGGACGGGATATCATTCATTGAAATTAATTCGCTACAGGAACAGAACTCTACCGGCGAATACTACATGTGGTACTGACATTACATTTGCAGAATTTGTGGACTATATTCTTCATAGGAACGATCGACATATACTAAATGATAATCATTTCGTTCCAATACACAGACAATGTGCATTCTGTGACTCTGGATATGATTACATTGGTAAAATGGAAACCTTCGTTGAAGACATGGTTTATGTAGCTGAGGCTTTAGGTATGATGAAACACAATTCCACACGAGAGGTTGTAGTGACGGAGGGCCTTCACGGTGTGGACGGAATGTTCTACAGAAATGCACGCACCTTGTTTGGAGTCAGGCGGAAAGGCATGGAAGAATGTGGAGTGACCATGGACCAAGGTCTACGTGTCACGTGGAAGAGATGGCAAATACGTGGAATGATTTCAATGGAGATACCTTTTCCAGCTGAAGCGAAACGGAAGGACATAACATACACACAATTCGTGGAATTAGCTCTAAATGCTCATTCTAGGTCTGATCCTAATGTATTATTAAAGGGAAAACAAATGGCTCTTAGAGAGGCTTATGGGACCCTTACTTATGAAACTAAGGTCACGTTAAGGACATTCTTTGAACCTGAATTTGAAATGTTTGACTACGATTCCACACCAGAGTTTGTTTTTGGTGAGTATGAAAAGGCAAAGTTTAGTTTCTTTGATAATAAGTTTGCACAATAGATTACAATGTGGAAAGAATGCAATTTGTTCGAATAGAAGATATCACCATGTCATACATGCATCTTATGCTGTTGCAAAGTCGGTTGTCATCATGTCATATTGTTCAGAAGGATTAAAAGTGAGTGTTACACTTTACATGTCTACCAGGACATGTCCACCAGGTCAGATTTAGTGTGCATTTGTTTGTTCGACTCATACATTGGGCACCACCTGAATGTAGGTTTCGCAATCATAGAAAATCAAGGTGCAAAACAAGTCCCTAAAAAATGCAGTACTTTCATTAAACGTCTGGTCTGATATGATTGACTTCGGCTTATGGCTATATGCCTCAAACTAACATAATGAGGAATGTCATGATACTACCTTTCACATAATCCGACATATGACATTTGTTGAAAACATAGAATAGAAAATAGAACAGGGATATGAAATCAGTGCACAAATTCACCTATTTATGCAAAAAGGGGTACTGCATTGTGTTTCTCCAGTCGTGCCATCATCTGACAAATAAACGCTTGAACTACACATGTGCCATCATAAACAGAAGCTATTGTCACCGTTATGAGGAACGTCTGACGTGAAAAACAGCAATGCCTAACCTATTAAAACGTAGAATAGCAGGGCACAGTATAGACACCAGAACACTTATTCACGTGCTAAAGTATGTTATAGGAGTTTCTGTGAGACACGTCAAGTACATGAGAATGTGCAGGCAAAGAACAAATTATGAAAAATTAAACCAGACTTCATGTATATATCATTTGCACGTCACATGACATTGAATGTCATAACAACAGAAGCAATGGCGTATGTCCGGAATGAATGAATGAATCATTCATATGTGAATGATTTGTGTTGATGACCAACTTTCTTAAATAATAAGTGAGAGTGAAACTGCATGTGTGGAAATACAGCTAACGATCATCAAATTCGCAAATTTAGCCCTAAGCATAGTTATATATGCTAAGGAATTACGTAAAGCATAAAAGCGGTAAAGTTCAAACTCTGTAAGACATTTTTGACTAAATAATAAAAGCTATGACAATTCTCCTGTACGTAACCGTTACACGACATAGTACGACACATTTGACACAAACAATTACAACAAGCATTCGTTACATACACCGGGGGTTATTTGATCACAACGTGACAGCAACATGAACCAGAGGAAAACAACTCGGGAACAACAACTGGAGAAAATGCTCTGGAACCGTGTTTCTAAAGGAATGTATACAGTAACTACCAGAGGGTTTACAGTATACATGCGATCTAATTCACATATCAACGTTAGGACCGCCCAGGTGTAGACCATACATACGAACCCACTATAAGAACATATGTATTGACAATAACATGTATGGGCATACAGTCTTATGACATAACCGTTCCATAAACTGTGAAGGCCTTCAGTCCAGTTACTTTATTCTGACTGGACACAGAGCCGATAACTTCAGTATTAGAAAGGCCGTTCAGCCCAGAGCCATATACACAATCGTTTGACTACATACAAAACACCTACATTGGTATAAGAACGGCTGTTCAGCCCAGTGCGATATACACAATCGTTTGACTACATACAAAACACCTACATTGGTATGAGAACGACTGTTCAGCCCAGTGCGATATACATCATCGCATGACTGCAAAAACAACATGTTAAAATAGTGAAAACGACATGATTTGTATGTAAACACAACGTAATGGCCGATAATGAACAGTTGAAATCTTCAGGCCACTTAACGATCCCTCTTTAGCCCCACCTACTGGCCTAGACTACTCTCTTCCTTACATTAAAACTGCACACCTCTAGGAGAAAGGAATTACCCTTTTATTCACTTATCAAACGAAGGAACTAACATTTCTCATACACCCAACCGTTATGGCACACAACAACATGTTTGATAGTGGACCATGCGCATTGCAGAGCTTCAAAGATAGTCCAAAAGAATGCGAGTTTTCAGTTTGTTATCAGTACTATCTTACTGGAGACACCCTTATCATTTTCACTTTTCCATCTTCCATGTCTCTTAAACATTCGGTCTGGTTTTATATTGCTGCTGCTGTTGCTGTTGCTGTTGCTGTTGCTGCTGCTGTTGCTGCTGTAGCACCACCACTACGTAGAGTGTGCACACCGTGACTGTTATGTTTTGTAAGAAATGGAGACAATGCATTCAAGGACAGTTCCTTGAAAGACAGAGGATTGATGCCTTTTCTTAACACATAACCATATACGCATTTGTTGAGGCCCGCTGAGGCTTCTGAAAACAAGACATGTTTCCAAACAATGAACCGGACACAGTTCCGACAGGCTTATATTGATAATGAGCCAACCTCAGTCACTATGTCCCTCATATAGGTCATATCTTTGCAATTATTTTGCCATTAGCATGAAAATTAATGATTTTTATGTTTTTTTCGAAGGCCATTTTAATAGGTAACATCGCTGGGTGAACTTGCACACAATAAGTGGAAGCACGATGTCATGAACTCCACTGACTGAACTATTCAGTCATGTAAATATGTCACAAACTCGTTAATACATCGTCGTTGTGATATGGTATATCCATCACGCAAATCAATATTCATAACAAATATTGTATCAAATATTGTGGTCGGGGTTTTTAACAGATCAAAATACAAATTCATTAAATAATTCCAATAATACTATATCATTTTCCGGAATAGGTTTACACCAACGACGAGCTGCTCTCTGATTGGTCAAAAATAAAACACTAGTATTATTTTCATTTCGTGGCGAGATATATCGTTTTGGTGCGAGACTATTGAGGGTGAAGGACAAACATGGTGAACTCGATCACTCTATACCGCTAATTTCACAATATATTCGTGTATTGCAGGTAAAGGAATACCCTATTTCATTTGAGAGGTTGTAGAACGAAAGCGGAATATCTAGCGATTACAGAAAGGTTATGTTTTTTCACCGATCGGGTGTTTTAAGTGAAATACGTAGTATTTCTTCTCCGAGAGGCGATGATTTTCGTAGGCAGGTTATTGGCGTACTAATGAAAAAGTTGTCTTTTCCCGAGGTCCAAGCGAAGTTACTCGGTGCATAGTGCACCGAATTTGATACTTTTTGATTTATTCGAAAGGAAATTTATCTGCCTTTATTTCAGGAAGAACTGCGGCTGTGTATTCCAAACTTTCCTACCCAGAATTCGCCCATAATCGAGAGTGGGGTGTTGGACAACTTTGTGCGCGTTATATCCCTTTCCTTCTTTGTAAGCATATGTCAATGTAGGCTTGTCGGACCCAGGGTGTTCTATTTCCAGCAATAGCCCGTGTGACTCTAACGTATACCCAATGATACAATGAAATGTCCAGAAGTGAAGTGGTGCATTCCGATCATTTCCATTTGCATCAATTAGAAATCCCTGTTCAAACATCTTACAGAAAATACAATGACTACTGCGTACATTAAACGATCACAGAAAAGGGATGGTAATACTAAACTGTAATATATGTTTGCCAACTTTAATGAGTACTGTAATTAAAATTATTCTTCAGTTTATTCAATTTGTTGATATAATATTGAAACAATGACGTTACATTATGACGTAAGAAGCAATGTTGTTTTAGTTGAGTGTGTTGTTTCTTGCAAATTCTATTACTCTCGCAAAAATAATGCGTCGTAGAACGCTATTTTTAAACGAGGTTATTTGTCATCAAATCCGACAAAGACTATCAAAGCAAGTCCTCCGTTCGATTAGCTTTAAAGGGTACTGCAACCACAAAAACACCCTAAAACAACATGATTAAAACACAAGTTTAATTTATATATGACATATAAGATACAATTCCGATTGTGAAACAACAAACTTATCAGTGTACATTCGCAAATCAAAACTGCAATGTTTTGTGCTTGGGTTTGCTACCATCAAAAAGAAGCAGCCGCTATACCGATCCCAGTCAGAGCGTGTGGGCGTGCATTCAAGTGTAGCGATGACTTTTAATTGGTTGGATCATTTGCCGATACGGTCGGATGCATGTATATAATAGAGAATATGGGTTTAGTATATACATACCCATTTATTCTGCATTTGCGTTCGATCAAATCAACAAATACTGAGATGGTGAACTACTGGCTGGCTGGATTATGCCATTCGTCCAAGTACAAATGAGGACTTGAAACTGACAATCTGAGTTTGCACTGGTTTCCATCCGATCAAATCAACCGAGAAAAATGGACGCAGTTTGTTTGTAATCAGCAGACATCATAAAATCCCATGTGTACACATGTGACATCTGCCTGCTCCATAACTACATAATGTGACAGAGACAGAACAAGAGCCAAGTGCAAGAGCCATTAAAGCCGTATAGCCTCACAGGTGTTAAATAACTGACCACTGCAATTTGAACTTAAGTTGTGTATGGTATGTTGTTATTAGCAGACAGACAGACACAAGCTAAACATTTTTTTGAAAATGATATTAGTATTTCTAATGCTATAATTTCTTGAAACCTTGGTTTGCGAATGTGCCAACCCCCGAAAAAGCAAGATGTGGAAAAAATAAGAAAAAATATGAACCAGTGTATATTTTTTACTGCAGACCCAACATGCTTGTAATCGCCATAGAACCATTATTATTTATTCTCTGGTAACCATGGTTGGTGGTACAAGAGCCAGTACAGTGTTACATATGCAAAAAACAAATGAAAGATAAGTAATAATATACAGTATATAGATTGCAAAAAATCTAATGGAAGATGGTTGCAGCTAGTCAGAGTTTGTGTGTCATAGAGGGTCTGATACTTTTGATACGGTGCTGACTTAGTCACTCAATACCGTCGAAAATGTAACGTAACGTAAGTTATTATAAAACGTGAACTCGATGTATAGATAATGTCAAGTGACACGAGACACACGATTACAACTACACAGTTGTCTCCCCTTCTAACCACCCCACCCTCTCCCCCCTCTCTCTCTCTCTCTCACACACACACATGCACATAAACAACCTTGCAATGTATCACCATGCAAAGCCATGCCAACATAGCAAGGACTAGTTGCGTAGATATGTACGCTATATAACTATCCAATTATAATAAAATATTGACGAAAATCCTGCTTATTAATACCTCACAGCAGTGTGCCCAATCCTGAGCTGTCTCAATAAAAGTCACCTTGGTGATGTACATGATGGGCCACAGTATTCCCGAAACAATTTATTGTCTGTGTATATAGATTCATGTCGACTGTTGGCATTGTCGTAAACACATAGGATTGGTGTACGTAATCTAATATTGAATGGAATAAATACATTAAAGCCGGGACGCAAATAATAAATGTTGACGTATGATCCTTGTAAGATAATACGTTGGTCAATGAAACAGATACAGTAAACGTGGTATGGGGACATTTCGGCTCGTGTCAGCTGCAACAGAAAGAGAGACATATGTGACATCTAGTACATTATGCGGTTGATGAAGAGGATTTGGGCTATTCTTCTCTCTGCGAGTACACACACACACACACACACACACACACACACACACACACACACACACACACACACACACACACACACGCACGCACACACCGCACACACACCACACACACACATGAATTATTGTGGGTAACAAAATTTATTTATTCAAGTGGTACATATTGCTATAATCAGAAACACAGAGTGTTGTATAAAATGTTTGATTATCAAGCCTGTCAGTTCACAGAACAAAATTCACTGTACATTGCAGAACAAAATGCACACAGTCAGCTATATACAATATACTGATCAGTACGACGAGCATATGGATGGCAACTTCTTCTTTATTGAATAACACGACGTTTCTTGGCTACTTCTTGACCCTTCTTCAGTTGATTACAATCAACGAGTATATGCAATCAACATTTCTTCATTGCTTAACACGATGTTTCTGGGTTTCGAATTCATCTTACAATAAAGAGCAAGTTATATACTCGTCTTATACATTTACCGTCTTCTAAATGCCTCTTAATAATCTTAGTATACTGATTTGTGCATTTGACGCAGCAGATCTTGAGCATGTACTATACGATTAAGGAGGACATGATACATTATAGGTGACAGGTGTCAGCCCCTGATTATTTAAGCCAACATGATTTGCGTAACCAACAGTGGATTTGGGTAATAATGCGATAACATTGGAGGACGCCATTTGGTCACGAGACGGAACAAGAAATACGCATAACAGTCAGGCCCAGATTTCCAGAAACGCACTTAAGACTCAGGTGATTTTTAAAATAAAAATATCCAAAGTATTTTATTCGCTAAACTCAATTTGTCTACTATGTTTCAGTTTAATATCGATTCCAGTCCATTCCTGGAAATGCGTTAAGTCAACTCGGACTTAACTTTTTATCGAGAATTCGGTTTTTTCGAGGGACCCGTTAAGGTCCGGGGTAGAAGGCTTTCAGCAATCCATGTTTGCTATAAAAGGTGACTATGCTTGTCGTAAGAAGCGACTAATGGGATCGGGTGGTCAGGATCGCTGACTTGGTTGACACATGCCAACGGTTCCCAGTTGTGCAGATCGATGCTCATGTTGTTGATCACTGGATTTTCTGGTAAAGTCTCGATCATTTACAGACCGCTGCCATATAACTGGAATATTGCTGAGTGTGGCGTAAAACTCAACTCACTCATTATTTAGGAAAGGGTCTGCTTCTGAGCAAGATTATCTACTACATTAGAAGGCGCAATATTGATATGATAATTTTACCACTTCATTGCAAATTGTACACCGACATACAGTCGGTATGTTAGTGCGTATGTAGCTATTTATGTTATTCTAGTTTCAAAATATGAAACAATAATTTTGTCTAGAAGGCAAAACCACATGGAATAGCCCTAATGTTCTGACTAAGAGCCGATCTGTCAAATTATTCTGGACTTGAATAGGACCTGTATAATAAGTTCAGTTTTCGACATTCGAAGGGACATTACTCGTGTAGGCTTAAATACATTTGACATGTTTGACATTGCCTGTTTCAGAGGGATCTCTGCATCCAGCAGTTATGGCTGTTTCCTCTTGTGACAAGTGGTCAGAGGCAGGTAAATACAATCTAAATGAAACATGCCTCTGTTCACTCAACAAGGAAAGGGTACCAAAGTGTGGGTGAATGTTATACAACCCTTGATCCTTTACAACTGTCTTTGATTAGTCATTCATGGTACGGTCTAGAATGTCCAGTACGTCATGCAAAATGACAATTGTTATACATACTGAAGGAAGAATATAAGGGATCGCACGGAAGAACAAGTGTATGTTCATTGTATGTTCATTGGCCACGTGTGGGGCATGGGGTACCTCAACCCATGGTCCCCTCGTGACCAGTGAACAACGTATTTATTTTAACGAACACTTCAATGTTAATTCGGAACTGTTTGAAGCATGGGTATCGGATTGTACACTTCAGTCAACCTGTGTGATCAAACGATTCCAATCTTGCATCTTGCTGTTTCTTCCCGTAGGTATTGTCTTAGTAGAGTCGCCGAGATGTAATTACACTGCTTAATATTCCCAGGGACTACATTTGAACGTTTGGTCAAAATTTATTTATTGGAAAGAGATCCAAATATTTTCGTAACCATAGCTAGATTTTGCTGACAACTTAAGACAAACAGATTTTGAGTTATCTCCCTTCCATCGATTTCTGTTTGCAAAACATAGGTAATTTCCGTGCATCATGCGTCATTTAACGTTATTCGAGATAAAAAAAGTAACTATGTATAAATATAGACATATACGGTATAGTCATATATGTACTACAAACAAAAAGTACTTGAACACCCTAAATTTGGAAACTTAAACTTGTGAGGCCGTTTAATCTCTAAGGTAAATGCAACTTTTTGTGTGCTTAATCAGTTAACCGTGACTATGGCAATGTGCTGGTGTGTATGTATGTATGTATGTGCGTGCGTGCGTGCGTGCGTGCGTGCGTGCGTGCGTACGTACGTATGTATGAACGAACGTATGTACGTGCGTGCGTGCGTGCGTGCGTGCGTGCGTGCGTGCGTACGTACGTACGTACGTATGTATGAACGAACGTATGTACTCAGGCACGCACACATACATATAGCCTATAAGGCCCACCTACGCCAAGTAACCCGGCCTTTTTGTCAGCATATGGGCCTTACAAAATTGAGTCATGTAACATGTTGTGTATGTATTCATATCCTTTTATTTCGGTGAAAAATGCATAATATTACAATGTTACAAACCAGACAAACACCTGACTGAGGTAGAATAAGAGTATTCGATATTCAGCAAGGGGGCTTAACGGGTTTTGAAGCAATGATTATTTCAGAAAGCAATGGCATTAGACAACTCTACCTCAAGTGTACCCAAACAAAAGAATTCTCAGCACATGGCCATGGGGGGAACCTACATAGATTTTCCTCTGTTCACACTTTACCATATGGTCATGACATTACATTTCCCGAGTTTGTGGGCATTATTCTTAACAGCAACGACATCAGAAAGCAATTTACAGACATTTTAATCCTGTTCACAGACACTGTGGGTTTTGTAATGTTGACTACGACTACACAAGGACGATGGAAACGTTTGTAGATGACATGGTGTTTATAAGTAACGCTCTTGGACTGCTGGACTATAATGCATCAAAGAATGTTGTTTTACAAAGGGGTCTAGTAGGAGTGCGTGCTGTGATTCACGAAAATTCGATGAGCCTGTTTCATTTAAGACGATCTCTTATGGAAAGGTGTAGAGTGACACTTACTGAAGGACTCCGTGTAACCTGGAAAAGATGGCACATGGAATGATATCAATGAAAATCCCGTTTCCATTAACAGCAGATGATGCTAATGTGACTTTTTAAGATTCAATGAACTAGCTCAGAAGGCACACACTATGTCTGAACGTCAAGACATGTCGGTGGGAAACAGACAGCTCTGAGAGAAGCATATGGGTCACTGCCCCATGAGGTCAAGGTCAGACTGAGGAGAGGACGCTCTTTGAACCAGAGGTTCAGATGCTTGAATATGCCTGATTTTGTCTTTGGGAAATATCGAAAGGATGACAGTTTAGCTTTTTTGACAATCCATTCCTTTGAGATCAACTTGTTTGATAGCCCTCAAATCAAGAAGAAATAATATCTACTCCATACGACAAGATTACGACAAGATTATGCATACGACAAGATTATGCAACACCATACTAATGAGCTCCTACATTTGGAAAACATCTTAGCTAGCATTGCATCACCACTACCCCGAACATCCTGTACAACTAACAGTACAGATTATCAACAAAACCTGGAAATCCACCTTTCACGTAGATGCGCCCTTCATCATCAGCCTCCTTACAATGGAACCATCAACAACAAAGTTCAGAGACGCCTGAAAACAACAAGCAAACACAGATGTAGTTGTCAAGAGGATTAACTCGAGACGCATCCATAACATCCTTAAGACCTCGGGAAAACCACCAGCTAGTCAGAAACAGCATCCACGGGGTATGATGCACAACGTTCCATGTAGTTGGTGAGAGGCCTTTGTAGAGAAACATCCAGACCCCTCAAAACCCGAAACAAAGAGCTTCCGACCTCAGTATGAAAACTTGACGCCAAGTCAAGACCAGATCTCAGACAATCCCGACCACAGCATCCAGTGAGTCAAACGCCTAACAACCAACTTCAAAGACTAAAAAATCAGAAACATTAAGGAGGATATCTTCAACAAAAGACTCCGACTATCAAACAACCGTGGCAAGGCAATTACGTACCTCCTGTATACCATCAACTGTATACCATTGTTTGTTCTACAGGCTTCTCTCACAATCACATGAGTCTAAATAACTTTGTTCATACAGCAGGCTTTGTGGGTTAACGGTGCTATCTGATCTTTAGCACGGTGTAGTTACCTGGCTTCAGCATGAGTTACTGCAGTTCTAATTCCCATTGTATTGAATACTACCCATCAAAAGTTTAGACTCACCCCAGTCAATATAGTATCTTTCTCCAATCAACTTTTCAAAACCTAATTCCATGAAGTCTGATGGATGTAAACATTTTGTTTACATTCGACTCAATGTCCTATAAATGAAACTTGAATCATTAAAATAATCACTATAATGAGTTTTATACAATATCAAACGTTTGGAAAATGGTAATTTTCTATCGAAACTTTACACCAAAACGCATCTGTTAACAAGTATGGTACAAACCCGTGCATTTGGTCGATAACAAGCATGATCCTCGTGCATTTGGTCTGTATAAAAGTTTTGGAGGGATCCGTGAACTTTGTTGTTACATTTCACTTCGATGCAACTATGGGTAGATCTGTGATCGTTTGTTAAACAACTTTTATCCTAGGATGGATACAATTCCGAGATTCAAAGCGTCCATTGGCAACGTAAAATTCATTTGCAAGCTTAAGTTCACTATATTTCATTTAATCTTTGTTAAATGTAAGTGAGATTCATCGGTACGGTTTCACTGTAAACAGACTATAATTAGGATGACATCTGTCAGACGAGCCATACCACCAGTTACCAGATTAGGTTTCTCTTACGGCAAACTTGGGTTTGCTGAAGACCAGTTCTAATGTCTAAGTCTTTGTACAAATTCGGAACTTTCTAATGTAAAGAAAAGGGTGGTCGTTTTCTCCAGATGTGTCCATAAACTAAAATCCAAAACCGTCACGTGAAAGGTATAAATTATCAGTTGGTGAATTTCCTATATCAGGCTGCTTGGAACGGGAATTCTGTTCGGGAATTCTGTTCGGGAATTCTATTCTACCAAAAGGCCGCAACAAAGCGATGCTGGCATTCTATAGTTAGGAGGTGTCAAGTTGATTTAAAGGTATTTTTATTTCAAAATGTGCTGAAATCTGGATGGGCGAACAGGCCAAGAAGCTTATATTAACGCCGTTCCAGTACATTAAAGCGTTCCAGTAGGTGGACATATAGATGAAATAGTTCGAAGACAAAGATCAATAATTGGAAAATCATGTAACATCTAGATTCTATTCAATATATATGCATAGATCATAATCACTAAAAACGGCTACTTTTCGAAATGAAATGGTGTAATAGGTTGAGAATATCACTATTTATTAAGTTATTCAATGCACCATTGCCGTATAAAGTTGTTTTAACATCATATCCGTGAGTATGACAATACATAGTGGACCTTAGATTCGTATAGTTCTGACAATCAAAGAGATAGTGGAGAACGTCTTCGTTATCATGGTCGCATGAACACTTAGATGTTTCCGATATGTGCCACTTGTACACACACTTGATGCGACAGAGGATGATTTGACAAAATCTCGTTCCAACATTCAAATCAAAGTAATTATGAGTTTCTGTTGGGTTTATCGTTGATTTAATTTGACTGACGGAAGCAACATAAACAAATCCAACAGGCAATGAATTCCACGACATAATCGTACTTGGTAAAACTGTTTGTGAATGTCTCTATGTTCTACAGTTAATAGTTTGAATAGAAGTACTATTCCTAAGATTATAGTTGCTTTGTTCAAATACTCTTCCTGGAACAAGATTGTTCAAATAGTTTTGAGTCAGACGATAATACACTTTACAAAACGTTATGAGCTCAGTGTCTTTCTTTCAGTGTGCTATAATTGGTTTCCCTGTATAGTTTATCACGATATGGATCTTAAGGCGTCTAAATGCAAGTTCTCCAGTAAGTTTGCCAGTTCAGTCGTACAGTTATCCCAGACATGACTGCAGTAATCAAAAGGTGGTAAAATAAAGGAATTATATAAGGTGTTTAGAGTTTTCCGATATAAACGGTATTTAAAACTTCTCAGACAATTGATCATTGGACTAATTTTCTTTATGTCGCCTATATGTCCTTTCCAAGAACAATCGCTTTGAAGTGTAATACCTAGATGTTTATGGTTGTCAACTTCTTTAATAATTTCGCCATTCATTAATACGTTCGGCCTGACATAGTTTTGCGTTTTTCGAGTGAACGTTATACTCTCAGTCTTACTAGGGTTAAAACTAACTTGCCACTTTTTAGCCCAATCTGAATTTTTTGCCAAATCTCTGTTTATAAATTCCGGCTGCTGTGACTTGGTCATCTGTTATCGTATATATCGATGTATCATCTGTAAAAAGGCGAATGTTGCAATATATACTGTCAACAATGTCATTAATACAGATGATAAACAGAAGCGGACCTAAAACGGAACCTTGTGGAATACCACCTTCCACTGTTTTAATATCTGAACTGTTAGTTAATGGTACGAATCGGGACAGTTCGTATGAAAGAGTCTTCTCTTTGGAATTTTGGACATTGCTGGAATAATGCGGACGATCGCAATTTCACGATAATCAGATTAATTTGTGCAATAATTTAACATCCCTACCCTATTTTATTATGTCGGACATATGATTTCGACAAATGCTATTTATTTTGTTAGCTTGAGGCCTATGTCCATACAATTCGAAGTTAATATGAGAATAGACATTCTATGAACGTAAAACTGATAATGATACCACGAGGAACTAATTTGGAACCTTGAATGGGACTGCCTCTGGTTTTGAAATGATTTCCATGATTGTGAAATCCACTTTCACATCATGAACAAACAAACACTGAATTTGAATTGCTAGACATGGCTAATGTAACAATAGCGTCTCTTTTAATCTTTCTGAACATGATGACATCCCATTTTACAGTTACACAAACTGTATATGTGAAATGGTGATACCTCCTCATCCAAAATGCTTCGGTGAAAGGTCAAAGGCGCCAACAGTCACTGTGCCATTCTAGTCTGACCCCTCGTAATCGAACAATTTCACATTCTGTCACACTGTAACCGACGTCACGATGCATGTCAGTTATCAGCACCTCGGACAGCCTCCCACAGTAAACTACTCTGTTGCTTGGTTTGCGGTTGCTTCATTCAGAAACATCACTGGTAGAAACATCACTGGTAGAAACATCATTGGTAGAAACATCACTGGTAGAAACACCACGTTTATGTTTTCGGACGGATAAAATGTATCAAAGTTCGACTCACAATTTTACTGTTATGTTCGCAATATTTACATTCCCACAATGCAATCGTTGAATGTGGCTTGACAAGTCAGTTTCATCTGGGGGCACTGATCTACATTTACGTTGGTAGTAGAAATAGTAAAAATACCCGAAATCGTTTGCGTTAATAAAAAATGTAACTAAACTAATTTAAAGAAGATATTTAATCCTGCATGTCTTAATTCGACGTTGTGTAGACCAAGCATTAATTAATATTTCAACCTTGTACTCTATTGTGCATTATAATCATCCAAACTTATTATGAAAGAAACTAAACTTTGCCTTTTTATACTCACCAAAGACAAACTCTGGTGTGGAATCGTAGTCAAACATTTCAAATTCAGGTTCAAAGAATGTCCTTAACGTGACCTTAGTTTCATAAGTAAGGGTCCCATAAGCCTCTCTAAGAGCCATTTGTTTTCCCTTTAATAACACATTAGGATCAGACCTAGAATGAGCATTTAGAGCTAATTCCACGAATTGTGTGTATGTTATGTCCTTCCGTTTCGCTTCAGCTGGAAAAGGTATCTCCATTGAAATCATTCCACGTATTTGCCATCTCTTCCACGTGACACGTAGACCTTGGTCCATGATCACTCCACATTCTTCCATGCCTTTCCGCCTGACTCCAAACAAGTTGCGTGCATTTCTGTAGAACATTCCGTCCACACCGTGAAGACCCTCCTTCACTACAACCTCTCGTGTGGAATTGTGTTTCATCATACCTAAAGCCTCAGCTACATAAACCATGTCTTCAACGAAGGTTTCCATTTTACCAATGTAATCATATCCAGAGGCACAGAATGCACATTGTCTGTGTATTGGAACGAAATGATTATCATTTAGTATATGTCGACCGTTCCTATGAAGAATATAGTCCACAAATTCTGCAAATGTAATGTCAGTACCACATGTAGTATTCACCGGTAGAGTTCTGTTCTTGTAGCGAATTACCTTCAAGCAATGGTATCCGGTCCCTTTCCAGTAATGCGGATTTACAGAAAATATTTTATCCACATATCCAGACAATAACCGTGTATATGGGTTTCTAACAAATGTATATTTTATAGTCGATCTATACAATCCCTGCGGTAAAACAGTGGATTTCACAAACCATGACTTCTTTAAACTTGTATCAGGAATTCTGTTATATGCGGTAAGCATTCTCATCCAAAACATGGTTGCAGCTTTTGGTGTGGTGCATATTGAAACCCGCTTTTGGACGTTGGTCTTTGAAGCAGCCGTTTGTTTGCGAAATGTGGACATGTGAAAATACTGATAGTGTTTTTGACAAGATTTCTGAAGTAATTCCCGTCTTTTAAAGAATCTGTTTTCAAGTCTACTCTTCTGACTTTGGTAAAGAGATGAACGGGGAGTCTTCATCTTCTGACTTTGGTAAATAGATGGACGAAGGCTCTTCATCTTCTGACTTGGATAAAGAGGTGGACGAAGGCTCTTCATCTTCTGACTTTGATAAAGAGGTGGACGAAGGCTCTTCATCTTCTGCAAGAAAAACAATACAACACAAGGTACGTTATAACACATCGTTATCCATGTTATAAACGCGAAGAGCGGTTATATGGCGGTGGTATTTGTCATGAAAGTCTTAAACAAAATGTATGAGTAGAAGACTTGTCAAAATACATGTACTCATTATTATTCTGCCGTTTAGCTAGAGTAATGACAGTAACAACTGTGATTCGTGCATATTATGAGGCTTGTGAAGATCCGAGTGCGACGTGATCTTCATCAATCGATGCTTATGGATCGGATGGTCAAACTCGATGATGTGGTTGACACATTTCATCGTATCTAAGGTTGTCAGATCGATGCTCATTCTGCTGAACTCTGGTTTGTGTGTTCCAGACTTGACTATTTACAGAACGCAGCCATATAGCTGGTATAGTATTCCCAGAAATTATTGAGAATCATGTTGCGTCATGTAACTCATTACGTTTATTAACTTCTGGCGTTTTACTTACATAAACATGTTAAAACATCATCCTTTTACAGTCTCAGTCTTGTTTTAGTACTTTGTTAGACCTCCTCGCTCAGCAATGCATGCCTGAATACGCCTAGGCACACTCCCCATCAAAGTTTGTAGGTAATCGTGTGACAGGGTATCCCAATATTGGACCACCTCGGCCTTCATATCTTCAATATTTCTCAGTCCCTTTTGGTTTATTCTGTCCTTCATGACTCCCCACACATTCTCAATTGGGTTTAGGTCTGGGCTGTAACTGGGCCAGTCTAAAACTTGAACATTTTCGCCCGACAACCACTGTTTTGTGTAGCGCGCAGTGTGTTTTGGGTCATTATCATGCTGGAAAATCCAATCATCTTCATACAATGTTTGTGCTGTCGGAAGGTGACCATTTAGAATGTCAACGTATCTTTCTTTTGTCAAGTTTCCCGTGAAAACACACAATGGCATCACTCCGCGAGCCGATATGCCACCCCACATGTGAAACTTCGGGCTATGTTTTGGTCGCTGGTAGATAGGTTTGACAGTATCTTTGGTCCAAATTTTCACACAATTAGGGAAAAGCCAAACAGAACTTTCATCCGAAAAGAAAACATTATCCCAATCTTGATTTTCATGAGCCCGACACCAGTTTAAACGTTTTTCCTTTTGTGCATCTTTCATCAACGGCGAGGGAATTCCACGTTTTTTCACCCAATTAAGTCTCTGTAATTCCTGCCTAACTGTTTCATTGCATACCTGAGGACTTCCTCTGCTAATCATTTCATTTCTGATGTTCTCAACACTTTTCAATTTGCCCCTATTCACAATCTGCCCAAGTCTTCGGCGATCCACAACACTGAATTTCCTAGGCCGACCTGCCCCTGCTTTGTGCTCTATCCCGGTTCCTGTTTGAATATTCTTCAAAGTTATGTATACTGTAGACAGAGGAATACCATGTCTACAAGCTAACACTTTAGCATCAACCTCACCCCTTTCACCCCTTTCAAAATCATCTAGAATGAGCTTTCATTTCTCTCTTGCTGTAAATTCTGCCATGTCAACACAGGAAGCCGTCTGCTCAGACAAGGGAGATAACTCTTGACGTAATGAGTTGCCTTCTAAGCCTTCAAGAGTTGTCTCCCTTATTTAGTATGCTTAGTGCATAGTGAAAGCCCTTTTTCCAATCTTAGCATCATTAGAAAAAAAAACAAAGATTTTTTCAATAATTTCTGGGAACACTGTATATGACACTACAAACAAACTACTGAATGACACTACAAACAAACACATACACAACTGTTTTCTGTAAGACCAAATTGTGTCCAGTTTAAAATTAACCCACACACCAACTGTATGTAGCTATACTATAGGTCAACAAAAACATGTCGATGATAGTCAACTGATCAAACATAATATTCTGCAGTAACAACACCCACCTCAACGTTATCCGACGCCGGTACTACCAGGGCCAATCGTTGATTTGGTTGGACTGCAAATACAAGAGTTGTGTGAGTTCGCTGACACGTGCACAGGACGTCCGCCTGTCTCATCCTTCGGTTACTACGAGAAATAATTTCAAAGCTTACAATGCAGGTCAACAATTAAACCTATGCGTGCATTGGGGGATGTGTCATATGAAGACGACATATTGACCTATAGATAATAATCAGTGTGATGGCCTGTGCTCACGTCTTCAAGGTGAGACAGGGAATATGTGCATCATACTGTTTTTAGATGACAAATAAATATGATATGATATGTATATGTTACATCTCGTGGCAAAACACGTAAGAGTTATGAGTTTATACCCGTGAAGGTCTGGGTTAGAATTTGTCACTCACCCCACATGGGTACAGAGTGCGGCGTAAAACAAAATTCACTCACTCACTCCACAAGGGTACAATGCATGAAGTCCATTTCTAATGTCAACCGCTATGATACTATTGGGATATTGTTAAAAGCAGGGAAAAACTAAACTTACTAACTCACTCACTCAAAAGGAATTTAGATGTTTAGAAAATTTGTGGATTAGTTTAAATATCTAGAATCTATTACCTATACCACGGACAACCACGGTTATCGTATGAAAGTAATGTAAAATAACATTACTGTGACATGTTTACAGTGGATTATTTACGGCTGTAAACATTTGTACATGCGACATGTTGCATTGATCTAAGATACATTCACGTAAGTTACCACTGATGAATATTTATCCCAGTAACTGCTTACATTTGCATTATTGCCATGTAAACACAAAGAGCCACGAACATAGACACACACACTCACATCAAGCATACAAACATTCGTTTTTGTAAATACCGATTAACAGATTAATGAGAGATTAATCAAGGTCATTATAAAAGCTTCTAATGAATCGATTTCGCAAACGTGTGTTTCGACCAATACATGTGTGTCAATATGCGAGTTAGTTATTAAAACGCAAAGTCAGATAGAAACGTCCCGGAGCACTACTTACTCTCTCTTTGCCCTTCTCAAATATGAATCAACGTACTTTGCTCTGGCCGGATTGACAAGAATGTATCCTCAGTAGTACATCAGCCAATAAAATGAAAAAAATATAAAACACACCAAAGACACGTACCTTCCTTCCAGAACCAATATGAACATATCAGTACCCCACACACAAGAGCAACAAATACAGCCATTAACAATCTTGTCATGATGTTTAGTGCTTACTCCGTCGTCAGGGAGTGCACCAGCTGTGTGTCTCTGTATTGATCAGCAGAGTGATGCGTTACCCAAACCGCTCGAAAAAACTATCTCGAAATAATACGGTTAACAGTTGACGAGTATAGTGCCATGTGTTCTACGGCTGGATATTGACCTTATTCTCAAAATGCGATATATTTCAGTTATTCAAGAGATATTGCAATAAATATTGTATTATATTGATTGGAAGGTTTCTGCCCAACTGTGCTCATCATAAATTCGCAATAGTTCTCTGTGCGCGACATAATCTTCTTAGTCATTGTAATGCCGTGCATTCAGGCTCCCGTGTACGACTGTATGGTTGTATGGCTGTATACATATAAATAAAACGATATTGAGCCTTAGTGTGGAGTGATAAAGGTAATAGTACAACATCATTTCAATGATCAATGCTGTTTGCTTCAGCAGAATGTACTTGAATACAGTATGTAATTATTGCCACTGTATACCAGTGATTCATTCAGATTCAACAACAAAATATATGTTAGCAGGAATTATTGCAAAATAAAACAAAAATATGATTTACGTGAACTACTTAACTTTAAAATCTCATGCGACCTCCAGGAAGTAAGATTCTTGACTCGAATGTCAATATACAGCCCTACAAAATGTTAAGACTTAGGCCTGATGACATATGTCTCATTATGAAATAATCAAAAATGATCAAATAATAGCAGATGTGAATTGGTCAGTAAAAACCGGTCGAAATGACAAATTGGTCTTTAAGAGACCATATGATTCCTCATAAATTAAGAGACCATATGATTCCCCATAAACGTCTCATATGAAATTCCTCATAAACGTCTCATATGAAACCATTCGAGCCCACAAAAATTAAAGGATAAAGATATTTCCACTTGCAGAATGGTAACTGACACCAACTGAGACATAAGCATATTTACACTTAGGGACACATTTTATTGTTATGGAAATCAAGAGCACTTAATTCTCGATGACGCAATGCATTGTAGAATCTGAAACATATCGCGATAATCGTATCGCGAGATACTGTACCGGTAATACCGCACAGCCCATGCAATGTCTGAAGACCATTTCTGGTGTCTCATGTCGTGATATTGCTGGAATGTTGCTAAAAGTGGCGTAAAACTAAACTCCTTTACTTACTAACATGCTGGTTAAAGAGTTTAAAAAATACTGTAAAACAGTGATTGTAAACCGGATATAGATGACTCTAGTTCAGCGCTGTTGGCTATTATATATTTGGCGCCACTTTCGATTATATACATTTGAACGAACACGTGCAGGCTTTTTTGTGTCAATAATGTGTCTTGGCAAATATTAAAAATACACTTGTGTCATGCTGACATGGTTTTTCGAATTTTTCGTTTTTCTCGGATTGAGAGTCGGCGACCTCCATCATTCTGACTCTCCACACAATGTACGGGATGCATTCAACGGTTAGGTACTTTTGTAGTTAGTCACGTGAGACGGAACAATGATCCATGAAAGCTCTCAAGGAATGCTGAAAGTGAAATCGGTTATTTAGACAGAAAGAGACCTTGATGGACTCAGTAATCATGTGTATGATCAGGTCTAAAATCCACAAAGATCGATGTAATGTACGAACAGTTGTTTACATCTAATTGAAGAGACACGTGATAGAATAAGGCACAGTGACTGAATCCGTATTGTCATAACAAGCATACGACTGGTAGGCTTTCAACCAATACAATTGGCGCTGTTTAACTCTCAGTTGTAGTTGATCATGGTTCCTTAGTTTTAGCTGGTGGCCAAACACCAGTGGTGCACGAATAAGTACTTCTTCACGTCTGACGTTTTACCAAATACAAATAGTCCATTGTGACGTACTCGCTCACATTTAGCTGGCGACCAAATACAAATGGCGCCAGAATACGTACTTAGTCTTGTTTGACTGTTTGCTAATGGTGCTATTTGACGTACTCACACCCAGCTCTTCCTGGCGTACTTTCATGTTCAGCTCATGACCAAATACAAACGTTGATATGTGATGTAATTATATTGAACTGATCACGAACCCACTCACTGTTAGCTGAACATGAAATGCCCATGATACCATTTGACGTAATCACTCAATGTCCTTTGGCTGTTTACAAATACAAATTGTGACGTACTTGCTTTCAGCTGATCACTATGTACAAATAATCATATGTCACGCACTCATGTTTATAAGTGATGTCATAATTTGACGTACACACCCACTTTCATGTGATGACCAAGTAGGTATGACCATTTTCAGCTGTTCATTTATCATACTCGACGCTTCATACTTATTGGTTGTGAAGCCCATTCGCGCAGATGGGGTTTACTAAACAGCGCCTTATAATGCAGTGTGCACAATTCAAGTGTGTCTAAGCTCAAGTAACAAACTCAACAACTGCAAACTGATTGAAACTTACGAATCAGCGTTTAGTAAAGCCGGCATGTCACATGTACATGTATATGCATTTAATACCATTACATATATGCTAATAGATTAAAACAGTGTAGCCTGATTGTTTCGTTCGTTCCCTTGTTTCTTCCGAGACTTAGAACAGTCGTCTACATGGACATGGAGTGTCCGAAGCATAATGTTGGTGAAAGCTAAGCCATACTCTTAGACATACAAAGAGGACTGTATTTCAATACCTGTTAGTGTTTGGCCTTAACCCTGAAACGCTGTAGGTCCTAAGGACCGAGAACCATAAAATGTTGTGGGCCCTGATCAAGATATGTAGGCCCTGTATCTTAATATATAAATAATACTCTTTGTTATCGGGGTTAAAAAAACTGTCGGCCATAAGGACCTTCAGAAAACAACTACTGTGTGTCAGAGTGATTTTAGTCGGCTTTGGTATTAAGGAACAACCCCAGAATCAGTTATATTTGTCACCAAAGAAACTGAATATATTTTCTGAGTTCTCATATTCACCAAAAACGAAATCCGGGTTAGACTCGTAGTCAAACATCACAAACTCTGGTTCAAAGTATTTCCGCAGTTTGATCTTGACCTCGTGAGACAATGACCCATATGCTTCCTTCAGTGCCAAGGCCTTTCCTTTGGACAATATATCAGGACTGGATCTAGCGTGGGCTTTCGTTGCCAGTGCAACGAATTTGTCACAAGTAATCTTCACATCATTTGCTTCTTTAGGAAAAGGAATCTCCATGGAAATCATCCCTCGTATCTGCCATCTTTTCCATGTTACGTGAAGACCTTGGTGCAAGGTCACTCCGCAGGCTTCCATCTCATGTCGCCAATGTGTGTATACGAAGCGAGCATTTCTGATGAACATTTGATTCACCCCACGAACGCCTTCATTCAGTAAGGTGTGTTTCGTTCCATTTTGATCCAACATTCCCATATCATCAGCAAAAAACATCATGTCATCTAAAAAGGTTTCCATTTTCCCGATGTAGTCATATGGAATCTCACATATACCACAGTGACGATGAATAGGGGCAAAATGGCCATCAATTTGAAGATCTCTGTCGTCACTCTCTAGAATGTAACTCACAAACTCCTCAAACGCGACATCATCACCACACGTTTGCTCAAAAGCATTCGGCATGTTTCTGTATCGTGTAGACATTAAGATTTCGCGTCCAATGATTTTCCAGAACACTGGATTAATGGCAAATAATTTATCAACGTAGCCAGAAAGGAGTCTTATATATGGGTTCCTAACAAATATGTACTTCCGGGTAGGCAATACTTGTGGTGATAGTTTTTGTCTTGTTGATGCAGATTGTCTTGGCAGGTTAGAATGAGCCAGGTCCTTCTCAAAAGCTGCCAACTTTCTCAATGGGACAAAATGAAGAATCCGCTTTGGCTGTGACTTTCAAATTAGGTGGTACTTTTGGAAAATCCATCTGGAAATACTGAATATTCTTCTGGCACGATTTCTGTAGCAATTCTCGCCTTTGGGCAAATCTGTGTTGAAGACTTATTTTCAGTTCGTGGCTTTGACGTAAAACTGAACTTGGGTCTCTCGGTGTCTACAATCCAAAAGAAAGAAGTGTGATATGTTTCACATGTATCCACTGGCGATTGATTGATTGATTGAAGTTAGCTCTACGTCGTTTTTAGCAATATTTCAGCAATGAACACCAGAAATCGGCTTCACCCATCGTATTCATGTTGGGAAACGAACCCAGGTCTTCGGCGTGATGATTGAACACTATAACCACTGGGCTACCCCACCTCCTCTTGGCACCTGTGGTTAGGAATCTACGGTGGGTGTTCGTGTGTTCTTTGAATCTGATAAAGAATTTCCTGATAAGAGACATTCTTATGAGACTATGGACAAAAATACATCGGTGCCCAGGAACGCATACTTGAATCAAGTGATCACGACCGTTGATTTGGAACATAGTGCGATAAAGAGCCAAGACAGGATTCAACGCAGATCGCGTATTTACGGGTAGGCGTAATATAAATAGAATACCTCTGACAAGGGACGACTCTGGACTTAACATGAGGATGGGATGGTCGGCGTCGGCGTGCAAGCTGAAACTGTTTGGATGTCGCGCCATAGGAGAATCTATTCTCACCTTCCATTGAACATGCATGGATTTAAAACATTCGTTACATAATTATCAAAATGTGGGGTGGTGGGTTAGCCTTGTGGGTAATGCGTTCGCTCGTCACGCTCAAGATCCGGGTTCGATTTTCCACATGGGTACAATGTGCGAGGCCCATTTCTAGAGTACCACGCCGTGATACAGCCTGAATAGTACGTGAAACTAACCTCACTCACTCAGAATATAGACTGATCTGACTATTCCACTAGTTTGGCTGTATTCTGCAAACTCTATCAAACGGTTAGTTCCTGTTCCATTACCTTCACAGTGCTTTAATGAAATATGCGTACACATAATCTTCCTTAGCGTACAAACGGCATAGGGTCCCTATAGTTTACTGCACTATGCCCCCCTTTGTTGTTCAGAGTGTATACCTTTTCGCAGAAATATTATTAGTGCCTTTCAGACAAAAAGTTGTTCTTTGCGACGTATGTCTTTACAAATTGTTTCATTTGATTTTCAGTCACAATGAAATTATTTGATAACTCTTTTCCTTTCCCTGTCCACCTGTCAAGTTAGTTTAGTCAGGTCATTTCCACATGCGAAGCCAGTTTGGTCAGCTTATTTCTCTGGTTTTAACTGATCTTACCTTGACAACACTGGGTGTCCTATCCGCTGGAAACACGAATTTGGGGGCACGACCTGAAGAAGAGGGCCATGTGAGACATTAAGAGAAATTCAGCATGGGCATTGATCTGCTCAGTTTGGGACCGATGACATGTGCTAACCAAGTCAGCGAGCCTGACCACCCGATCCCGTTAGTCGTCTCTTACGATAAGCACAGTCGCCTTTTATGGCAAGCATGGGTTGCTGAAGGCTTATTCTACCCCGGACCTTCACGGGTCGTGTCACTTTGAGATAATGGCAATGGAGTAAAGCTCAATTCGTGTGAAAGTTCGATGGTCAAGCAATTTCTGTACATGAACTACTTACTTCACATCCTTGAAAATAAATAAAAAACTGTTAACTAAATCAGAAAAAAAATGAAAGCAACCCACATTTATTATCATTTTGTGACGTCACAAATATCGGAGACGTCGTAAGGTGTGTTCGCAGCAATAAATCACTGATCATTTACAACTGAAAATCGGTTTGGAATGTTTAAGTCCACACACAGCTATATTACAGCATTGTGAAGACAGTCTGCAACTCGAATCGGGTGCAGTCATGCCATTGTGTCATATCATGATATACGATGACAGAGCACGTGTTTAGGAACCACCGTCAAACAGCAATGATACCGGATATTCTCTAAAAAGATGAGCGTACCCAGCTACACTAGGGGCACCTGCCAAAAAGCATTGCAAATGCTAATCAGTTGTTTACCGAATAAGTTTGGGAACACGTGGTACAAATCAAAATATGGAAACGCATCCAACAGCATTTTGGACGTTTACCATAAACGCAGTTTCGATTCCCCACAAGGGTCCAATACGTAAAGTCCATTGTTGGTATCCTCCGCCGTGATATTTCTTCAAGCGGCGTAAAACGAAACTGATTCACTCAAATTCACTCATCCGTGGACTGTACAACGTCATTTTATTTCCAATTTCACGTCATATTCTTTAGGCACGGCCAGTTTAATCATGTTCGCTGGATAAACGAATACGTGGTTTGAAAGTATTGTGATGAAAAGTATTTGGCTAGGGTATAAACAGGAAACGTATGGAAATTAAAATCTGTAACGATGTTTGCTCTAAATAAAGCGAGTGCGTGAGTGAGTGAGTGAGTGTGGTTTACGCAACCTTTAGCAATTTTCCAACAATATCCCGGCGGGGTATACAAGAAATGAACTTCACACATTGTACCTAAGTGGCCACCTCAGCTCCCTCTATGAACAAAGTGATTACCGTAGAGATGGCGAGCTGCCATTCGTAATTTTTTTTCAAATGTCGTCTACCAACTTTCGACAAGAAAGATGATATTCTTTCAAATTAGAAGGGATGAAACTTATACTTCGAGACAACAGAAACTTCGACACGTCAAAGTTCGACACAACGGTGTTTCATCATATATACAAACAAAATTCGATATAGTATTGGGTTACCTGTTATCCAGAGGAAGGTTACACAGCAAACAAATACCGCAAGCAGAATAAACGAGAACGCCGACTTTTTCTTTAACATGATTATGGCAAAACTGACGAGCAAATATTACACAAGTTGTTTCCTCTCATCGCTCGGATTCTCGCAGCATGGGGACGTGCTTTTGTCATTACAACGAGTACTGGCTTGTCATATTTAACCACCGCCTTTGTTCCTTTCTCGTGGTTTCTTTACTTTCACGTAACAAATTAGATCATTTCCTCGATGCGGAATGTGTTAAATTTCTTTGTTGTCGTTGCCAAATAGGTATGTTGTCAGTGTCGGGATATCTTTTGTTTTATTGCTCTGTATTTTAGGCTTCTCCGGGTTAAGAGACACGGCGGGCTGTACCTATGTCGCTTTCATAATGCGACTCAATTATACATATTCAGCACAAATAGGTGCAATGGATATTATGCAGGTTTGTTTGTACGTCACTCTTTAGGTTTTACGCCGCTGTTAGCAATATTCCAACAAAACCACGGCTGGGGGACATCAAAAATTGGTCTCCGTCACTGGAACATGTGGGGAATCAAACCCGTATCTTCGGCGTGACGTGCGAGCGCCTTAACAACCATAATGCTTCCCTACTTTCCCTTATAGACATTTAGTGTTAAATTTATAACAAAAGTTGGTCTTGAATACAAGTAGTTTTTGGTATGTGCTCTCAGTGGTGTTGCTCTGTGAATTAGTGATCGTTAATGCTTGTTAAAACATATCTCGATTATCCTTTATCAGATCCAACTTGGTTGGAGGCTTGGCTGGTTGCTGGATTGGTTGTTAAACGTCGCAGTCAGCCCTTAGATGCTGGTGAGTTTTAGGACTCCTCTCTTAAAACACACCGAGTGTAAATGCAGAATGTAGATCTGCTTATGTCACTGTTAGGGGCGGTGGGGTAGCCTCGTGGTTAAAGCGTCAGCTCGTCACGCCTACGACCCGGGTTCGATTCCCCACACGGGTATAATGTGTGCAGCCCATTTCATAAATGATAATGGACTTTTATAAAGCGCATGTATCCGAGCACTTGAAGTGTTAATAATTTGTGCACTTGATAGGGAAAGTTAGGAGGTCAGACAAGTTCTATGTAGTAGAATGATCCCTTGCCGAATGAAGCTAAGCGGATCTTGGGGACTGTCATCAAGGGCTGGGTTTGATGGAATATTGCTGCAAGTGGCACAAACCTAAACACTCTCACTGGAAGGTGCAATGATGTAACATCGGACTGACTGACAGGTGCATAAGAACAATACTCTATCTGAAGAGCAAAATGGCTTCAGAAAAAACACACATTTGCATGAAACACATATCCAATAACACACGCAAGATGGGAAAAACACTAAGCAGTCTGTAATATATGTATATATGTAAACACCTTCAATAATCTCAATCTAAAGATACTGTGTTAGTATCACATGTAAACTGTGGGAGGTGGGGAAGTGTCATTAACGATGTAAAACATATCTCGTGGTGTTAAACAAGGTTGTTCAGTCTCTCCATTACTGTTCTCACTTATTGAGGATCGGTGGGGTCTTTATAAATAATGCATACAAAGACAACAAGCTCTCCATCACTGTCTACAGGAAACACACACACAGACCGACCAATAACTTCCCTTTAAATCCAACCACCTTCTACGGCTTAAGAAAGGCGTCGTTGCAACCCTCGCCCGAAGAGTCAAGAACTGTCTGCTCGACAACAGAAGCCCTGGAACGGCGCTAAACTACCCCCGCCATGTTTTCGTCTATTATAACCAGTATCCCCCGCAAGTTAATCAACAATGTCATCAGATCCACCCTTAAACCAAGGGATAAACCACCCTGTCGGCAATCAGCACCCTTAGTAATAAGTATCCCGTTAACAACTCCAAACTGCCATAACCGACCACACCCAAACCAACCCTGACCGTGACATCCTGTGGAACAGCAGCGATATCTTGGAAATCATCCGTGCTAACTACATGATTGGGAAACTACTTGAAGGCATAAATATCCAACTTCTCAAACCCACCATGAATAGCGATAAAGCCTATTTCATCTCCCTATCTATCACCAACAAATCAAACATCGCCAAATCTGCTCAAATCACTTTCAGGCATCCAATGTACATCAGCCGTGTTAATTGTATATACAAATAGCAGTAGTGTGTATATTCTCCATGTTTCAAATTGTTGTACCAATTGCTTGATATCAGTGTCGTACTCAGTGCAATAAATAAGTTATAATTTTCTGTCCCCAGAACTTGGTTTTCCTCCATCTTAACAACTTCAAAAATGCCTCTCAAAGAAATGTATAAATAATTTTATTATCGCGGGAATAATATTCATTGAAGGCAAAACGCGATGTCTGTTGGACCACTTCAATCATTGATAAGTGGGGACTCGGTGTTCATCGAAACGAACGTGCAATTTTCAATGTAGAACGAAAGCTGTACTTCTAAACAGTATATTAACAATAACGTGCAACGATATAGCCGTGGTGCTCTGTGGTTCATCTCTAGAAGCAGCTCGTGGGAAACGAAATGTGTGTGATCAATGAATGTTTTTGATGCTGACCCCTAGACTGAGACACGAAGCCTAAACCAGATATCAATTTCTACCGATCTAAATTTTGACATGATGAAAGGTAACAAGAGATCAATGACTAAGTATACGGTATTATTATACCGATATACACAGTTCTGGGTTAATACAATAACAAGAGGTCAATACAATATGTGACGTGCGCACGTCCTGAACTTAACACAGTCACAGTAAATGGTTGGAGTGCAACATGTGTTCTGTTCAGGAAACCAGAATGTTGAGTTCTGAATCGGTAGTAAGGTTGGTGCTTTCCTTTAACTTCATTAATCAGTAAAGTCGTCCATTTCAGATTAATTTGCTTATTAGCATTTGGCAGTTTGCTCGGCGCTTCCGAACAGGTTTATCTTTACAGCGTTGCGTGGCATTGTCGACGCTCACCGATATCTTTCTTATCCGCATTTGGCTAGTAAATGACACAAGGCTTTGAATCACTACCGCCATAAACTAACTGACTGCCTTTCATTATGTACATCATCTACTGCCTCGCTGAACTTTGTAGTTTCCTCAATGTCCGCAGACAAAAGACAGTTCTCATGTAATTAGGTTGCCGTATACAGTCAATGGACAGATCAAGATACAACTGCACACAAGACTGTATGTATGCATAAATCTGTGGAAAAGAGCAATAACAAGAAACAGGTTTACGACAGCTATATCTTCTTGTAGCAGCACTCTGCTACTGTAACTTACACGATGTCCAGTCTTGAATGGATTGCAATAGCGCTCTCAAGAGAGAGAGAACTAAGACGTTTTGTCTGCAACAAGCTCCCTGCATGGATGTTGGTATCCGAGTGAGCAGATATCACTCCAGGTGTTAGTATCAGCACAAACCACGAGAGCGCTTGATATTTTACAAGCGTTTCCTTCGATTTGAAGTAACAATAATCAGAAATTTTACTCCTTTTGCTACCATACAAGATGTAACTCATCACAAACAATAGTCCCCGGTCTGTTGTGGAAATGAATTACACAAACTTGGCGACAGTCGTGACAGAAAAGTGATATTGCACCTTTGATAACATACTTTTCACAGGCAAATTCCCAATGCCAGACAACACCCCTTTAGTGTAGTTCGACATCACTATCCCATCGCAATTAATCCACCCACTTTTGTAACTAGAAGCCACTCTGTCCGAGTTTCCAATACACATTCTGGATGACTAGCAGTTCAACCCTGTATTATATAATACACAACAATCTGAAGATAATACATAGCCTTTATTGTGAATGTGTACCTGAGTATATCCAAGACGTTTACCCTGTATCACAGATGAAGCTGAAGATGTCACATGCCAAAATTTCAAACCTATTAAACAACACTTATCACTTTCTTGTCATGGATTCAATAATCTTTACAGGGATGCACACAGGAATTTCGGACAACTCTCAACAATTTAGATTATGTGCTACTCCTGACAAATGAAAATAGCTACAGGTCTCTAAATGCCACGACTACTCTAGGTTTAGATGGCCAAATAACTAACTCCATATACATGCTGAAAGAGACACGACCACTTGCATCTTAATAGGAATATCTGGTTACACAGTGGTGTTTCTAACTCCTTAATCCAAATGTTTAGGTTCACATAAATATCTGACAATTGCAGAAAAACATTCAACAAACTGGACTTTGAATACAGGACGAAAATAACTTTGAACCACTTAATCCACACATACAAACAGTATGATAAAAACATGTTTTATACACAAACATTACACGGTACTTTCACGCAGGGTACTGGAGATCAAGTGGATTTGATCCATTACATGGTAAACTATCCACACTTCAAACAGAAACAATCGTTCCAAGCATTGCTCATAATGAACTAAGCAGTAAGTGGGTAAACAGCAGACTCAAAGCCCTGCAAACTGTAAACAGTCATGCAGAGCACACCATCAAGTTGATCCAGGAAAACTCAGAGATGTAGAATAGCATCAGGTCGAGCCATCAGTTTATCATCCAACACCAGACCAAGTTTCATCTGGCGTCTTCATTCTTATGATGCTTGAAGTGAAACTATCCAAGATCAGCAGACTGAAACATAGGAGAGCAAACTCTTACCATCATGTCACAGTGACTGTTATTGACGTTTACACCATTCCTCTATGATGAAAGACTCTCGTTTCTTAGAGTTAATGTGTTGGTGTTAATCATCATTAGACTCTCAAAAGACGAAAGATGTTTTACAGTGTCTGCAATATTACACCGATTGTGGAAACATGCCATTACTCTTAACTGTACCATGCAAATCAGTGTCTGATAACAAGAACAAAAACACATGCAGACAGGGAACAACAGCGAAAAAAGCTGTCAGGTCACATATTTTCATGAATGGCGTATTCTCAGCAGTAGGACAGTGCTTGCCAAGAAATGACTTACGGCTTGTTCATGTTGACCTGAGCTAATCTACACATGTATGACCTGGTAGGTCAATTGGCACAAATGGCAGGTCACTTTAACTTCATTATGATTAAATAGGGGTGCAGGGAATGGTAAACAGCAGCCTTGTCTAAGCTGTTCGCACATGTTGACTATCAACTGACAAAGGTGCACCCCTTCACAATAATAGACCCAACCAGTTTTGACAAGGTCATGTAATGCATTATTATTCACTTGATCAGATCAAGCTGAACAAGCTTAACAAACTAAGTTCATATGGGTGGCTAGTATTTTGTTTCCCAAAACACACACAAGGTATACTTACAAGTTGGAATCTTTACTTAGAGATGAATTATAATATACATACTTCAAGGTATGTGATTAAGTACTGATGGTATTTTATACATAACAAAGCACATTTTATAATCCATAGCCAAAGGGGGTCATTCTGTCGAGCTTGTAATGTCCAAGATTACCGCACTTATGTTGCATCCATGTCAGTTGGTAAAGCATGTTTAGATGAGGCATGAAATCTTGCTGCACTAGTCCAATAAAACTGACGTAAAGTTAGACTAGTACCAGCAGCCACACAAAAAATGTTCAAGTAAATCATTTAATTAATGATCCAGAATTTGATATATTCCATTTCATTTCACCTAAAAAGGCAAAGAAACCCAAGTCATGCATAAAGCCCTCATCACTGGTTCTTTTCATTTTACCTTCTCACTGGTCACTTTCAGTAACAAATTTCAGTAACAGCTGCCTAAAGAGCTGCATTGATGGCATTGACAATCTTTTGCAACTTGGCATGGTTGTCAACAAAGCTGTCACCATTCTGGAACAAATAAATTTCTGTTACTGCAAATCAACTGATACAAGGGCATTTCAATTATCAAAAACACTGGTAGCAATATTGCAATATATCATCTTAAATGTCAAATATTAAAATGACAATTGAAAATAGCTACTTATATCCTGGTTTCACATGAATCTGTCCCAACAATGTAAATGTGTGACAGAATGTGTTAACAGGGGGTATACATTTTACAACTGATCTTTCACTCGAGACATACTACTGCTGTACACTGCAACCATATTTGTCTTTGTACATTCAGCTCTGTCAACACAGTTGAAACAGACTACAAACATCAAGTTTAGATAAGTATCCAGACCTTAAAGATGCTGTATTCACTTAAAGTAACATCTGTAAGGTCTCTGCATGAACCTTCTACATTTCCATCAGCAGTGATGCTGTGGTAAATGCAAGCTACTGACCAATTTGATGAAGCTGCAAAAAATATTGATAAACTTCTATGGCTCGAATGTTACGAAAATGCTAACAGCATACACTAGTTTGTTTTTGTTTATGGGAAAATTTGGATCTTAAGTGTATGGTCCTGTACATCCTCTAAATACCCCAAAGTGTTTTCAGTTCACCAGGTAGGTTAAGACTTTGAACATTAATTTTCTAAAATCAGTGTGCCAGCATCATAGGGGAGGACATTCCTTATTGACGCAAGTCATGGATTGTCATTCCACAAAACGTTTCTAACATAACAAGCTATCATAACTATACAGTTTATCATAGGCTTACAATTGATGTAATGCTGTGAATGCCTTGTGGATTAAGCCCTTGAATAATCATCGCTTTACCGAAAACCCACAACCACATTATAGAGCTGACAAATCAAGCATGATTATCAGATTTCATTACTTGGATGACTTGATAACCATGTTGAAAGGACACTTACCTTCTTTGAATGCACAAGCTTGCCATTGACAGTGACCTCAAACTTGCCACTGAGGTTTGGTGTGGCCTCAGAAGTCTGGAAAATCAAGAACACACATGATCTTTGATCCAAGCCTTGCGCAATAGCACTTAAGTTCACAACAACATGCTTAAGGTAGAAAAATCTTATTTCTGGTTCAGCATGAAATGAGCTTATGAATAGTAACACATTGTGCTACCGTAGTTCCCTTGCACTGTTCTAACTGCAACAGCAAAACAAATTTCAGATTTTAACCTGAAAACTCGCCTGTCATTATACACATAATATGTTACTCCCCAAACAACAAAAAGAATGAAGTGAAAGTCCACCATATGTTTCCACATATCACTACATTTAATTCCTCATGACATGAATTGAATATTATGTAAATGAAGGACTGCAAAATGTTCTCTTTGGGTACTGGAATTACTTGTTTTTATATCATTGTCATTACGTTTCATTCATTAGAATTAAAGTCAAAGTATATTACTAAATGATTAACACACTTACCACAGTAACTTACAAATCTTAATATACTTTATTTAGGAGAGTACTCCTGTGAATTTTACACTGATTTAATGCATTATGAATTAAGCATACTACCTGGTACCCATAGAAAATTTAGACTCACTACTGTAAATAAACTTTTACTTGATCAACCGTAATAAACTACATTTTGCAAAAAAAATTCATAACGGTTATAGGTACTGTGTACACATGAATTGACTTACTGTAAAAAACAATCGTAATGTTGAAAAGATTACTGTTATGAGTTCAGTAAATGATAATAATCATTTGAAAATTGGCGAATTGATAACAAAACTTTACACCAAAACATAGCTGTTCACACGCACAAGTTTTGCACATGCTTTTCAGAATTTTGATGCTTGACCCTTGTACAAGTTACTACATAAGGTTTGCATCTGAATCCTCCATATTAGTGGAGAAATTCATCTTTCATCTGAAAATAGATTTACACATGACTTATAGTGGGTGCTTTAAGTGAGTCAAAATGATTGATGAATAGTATATTTTAATGAAATTGGTTTGGGGGGCCATTCACACTCACCACATCGATTTCGCCCCCAAATTCGTCCATAAGTTCTGTCTCCAGCTTATGGAACTGAAAGGAAACAACAACACATTGATCAGCATGTGTGAGTATAATGAATATTTACATATAGAAAACACTGATTACCATCTTGAACACAATCACCATAATATACTGGACAAAATAAGTTAGGGATATTGGTATTCTTATTATTGATGTTTCATTAGTGTGTCAATGAATGAGTAGATCCCTATTCATAATTTCAAAATTTACATTTATCCCTTTCTAATTTTGTCTAGTAGGGTGTTTGTTATGCTATTATCAGAGCAACAAAATTACACACAAAAAAGGAAATTTAAAAGAGCTCAAGTTCATGAAAGCATATAATTTACAAAAAATATTACATATTTTTTTCCAGGTTCCAAACCCAATGTTAAACATACATACATGTACTTAACAACAACACCACCAATTCTACATCTTATGTTTTAGTACAATACAAAAGTCAGTTTTTTTCACAAGCTACCAAACAAATCTGCATGCCATACCTTGGGGGCGTAACCTCATCCGCCACTGCAAAAAAAATGAAAAGGAATGAAGTCATATTTACATGTATCAGTATAGCTAACGATTCTGTGTCACTGGTAAAGAAATAGAAACACTGATGAAACAATTTTCAACCAGCGCCTTCGCTCAGCGCAACTGTTTTCCTTTAATATTAGTATTACGCATTCTTTCCATCATTATCATTGCTCTTTTTCCATGAGATGTGGGAAAGAAACATGCTTCATCCTTTATACTAAAGCCGTAGATTCTTCTCGAACCTCTATGTTTCTTTGGTGGCCAGTATGGTGTACAATAAAAGGCATAGAAAATTAATGAGAAAATGACACTGCACCAATGCAGTACATTGCAGTATCAGCAGTACATTATTGAGAGTTCTCTATTTGTAACATCCAACACCAACTTCAAAAGGATTAACAGAGTCACAATTTGCATGGATGGCCTGGAAATGGAATGTATTTGGATATCCTCACAAGCAAATAATACTTGCATAACATACCATATGTCAGTTAAGGTATCGCACCCATTTGTATTGAGTTATGTAAAACATAACGAGACAAGATTTCAGTCTTGACACACTGATTCAACTTTGTAGAGCTATTTAAAGACAGCTTTATTACTATTACTATTAAAATTAATTATTGAGCTTTACTGGATTCATTAGGCGAATGCTTGCAGGCCTGACAACTAAAGCATAGCACATTTTCATCCGGGATAACCCAAGCCACCTGTGAAGGCGCTAGAAGGTTAATTGTCATGTCATGCCTTATTCCACCAAGTATCTGGGTGAACAGAGGCAATTTTTTAACAAACTCACTTGCTTACGGTGAGACCTTGGATGGGTCGGTGCAGACAAAAATAACTTAAACGGTGCAACTTAAACTACATCCTCAGCTTATGTTCATGAATAACTAACACACAGATATGATACGTACGATTACCCTATGAGGCAAAATAGATAAGTAATATCATGAATATTCATCATCATCATGTTAATATTTGCATAGCGCCGGTATCCAGTTCAGTTGCACTTTGTTTTTCCCTCGCTCAGTGGATGTCCGTCTCAACAGCACATTGTATTATCAATCTCAACTCCCTGGGGACCATACAACTCTTGCAGCCACTAGGCACACACAGTTCATGTAGCTTTCCCATCCCTTCAAGGTACCCATTCACAACTGGGGGGACTGGGACACTGTCACAGTACTTTGTCAAAGTTTACTGTACGTTGCTAATGGGTAATGAATATGAATATCTATTCCAGAGTACAATACTGAGTCAGCAGTTTATGTAGTATTTATTACATTCAGTGAAACAATGAACAAATTATCTGACACAGTTTGACAACGCTGACAGTGTTAATTTATCATGACAATGTCATAACTTACTGCCTTTTGCCTAAATAAGCACTCTTGATTCCAACACTTCATGAATATTTATTTCTTTTGAATGACTAATGAACTGAATTAATAAAGGGACACATATGACTCACGGAAAAGGTTAAACTATAAAGTCCTCCTGTGTATACTCTTTCTTATACTCAAGATTTTAAATGCCTTGCATGTTTTCTCTCTACAACCATGAAGTTGAAAACAGGTTGTTTTGAATTACGTTAAAATAGATACATCAGTTTATACTGTTACATGACTCAAGAAAGTATAGGATGTGCCTTTCTTTCCTACCTACACAAAATGAAGACATAGACCAAATCAAGATTCTCCAAGACCTAAGAATAACATAACAATCGTAGTTTCCACAGTAAAATGCATGTTGAAATATTTGTCAATCACCAGTTCATATCTTCACAAACAATCATTGTTATTAATAATTTGACAAAATCACAGGTGTTTTTGTCCGTGGGTACAACACTGCCTGTTGGGAATCATTGAGTGCATTAATGGACGTATTACACTTTATATGCTTTTGTGGGGCATTGCCAAGATACCTACACACCAATGGATATACCACAGATTTAGACTGCTCATATCACTGAAGTGAGCATGAATCAGCATTCTTGCACACACCAGTTCGTGCAGCTTCACCTATGATGCTATGGTGATTTCAGTATGCAGGTGTGTTTTGTTGATTTTAGGTGTGGCCTTTTCAAGAGTGACTGTATTCAGAAAATACAAACAACTGCAAACTGAAATAAATACTACTGAAAGGTTTGAACATGATTCAAATGGGAGAGTCTCCAGTGAAAACAAATGTAGGATTTGGAGGTTTTGACATCCTGGCGGTTAAAAGGAAATACAAATGCGGCATTTGGAAGTTTCTGCATCCTGACAGTTATACGAAAATACAAATGTGTGATATGGAGGTTTAGACATCTTGACAATTATATGGAAATAAAAATGCAGGATTTTGAAGTTTTGATGTTCTGACACTTATATGGAAATACCATTTATTTATCCATTCAATCAATGGTCTTGAAAGTAAATTTCTACACCTTAATAAACATTTGGAACAGACTGACTGACCGCTTCCTTACTATAAATCTAATGTTGAAAGGTACAGATATGGGATGTTTCAGGGGTCCCAATTGGGAAATGATATTAAATAGCAATGATTTTAGTACAGGGAAACTCCCATATTTACAAAACACAACTATAACCACCTATTTTACATATCACCACCATTGTTATAAGATGGCTAGAATACCCATGGAACAAGTTCTACATGACTTTCAACAAGGTATGTTCACATTCCTTCTCCTAAAATATATACATCTTGATTTGGAAGTGCATGCTATGAGCACTGATTCATATTACTGGCAATCCAAACACATATGATGATATGTGAGAGTGCTGTTGTCTGAATGTTCATAAATCACTGTGCCTGTTAAAATTTCTATTCTATCATGGTAGTAAAGTCCAACCAATATCGGTCGTGCCATTTGGGGGAAAGCCATAAGCAGGGAAAAACCTCATGAAAAGACATTCTAACTCCTGACTGGATGATTTATCATACTGTCCTGAAAAACTCATCCCCGCGATCCCATTTGACTTAGACAATCTCACACTCCACCTGCATGATTGTTGAATAAGACATATTTTGACCACAGGAACACAAGTGGGTATGCTTGATCTTTTGTCTGTTGACTGTTGATAATTCAAGCTAATAACATACACTGTAACAGGGATTTACCTTCAGTCCTGTATTTGAGAATTCCTGGCATGCATGCATATAATTTTCAGGGGTCCAGGACAACAAAATGGGTGTCCCAGACACTTACATATTGTTATTACTACTGATATTGTATTGGGTATTATTATCAACACATTGATTGTTACAGTAATGAAATTGCAAATACCATAACCCCGATGATACCATAACGTGGTAGCAAGCTCAGTGATAACTTAATGTTACACGACTGGAATTTTTACAGAAGTATTTGAATTTTTTCTGCATCCTTGTGGACGTGCTGATAAATTTTGTTCCATCTACAGTGAATTCGCATCCTGTAAATCCCTGCTGTAAACTTGTAATAACTTGGTATACACACACAGTGGTTACTATAATTAGTAATACAGAAAGGATTGACAAATAATAATAAGTGCATTAATAATGCGCTCAACTCCATTCACTTGGTGAATAGCATTAACAATTTAAGCGCAGCACATTATTACCCTGGGTACCCAAAGCTGCATGTGAGGCATTAGATGGTTAATAGTCAGATTGTGTTATAATACTTCCAACACAATAAGCAAAACCTCCGAGATTTCAAATACACAAGTCCAGTGTTCATGTCACAATGTATTGCACAACAAACATTGTGATGACATATGTCACAAGGTGACATAATTACCAGCTGCATATTATCAAATCAAACTTAAAAAGAAATGAAAGTGAAGGTTGTAGTTTAAGATGACGTATAATGTCAACAAAAACATTACTCTCAAACTCTCTTGATATCTTGCACAATAGTTGTTCAAACACAAAAACATTCTGAAGAGTCACTAAGTTTCAGTGTATGAAACTGTGACCTTGAAAATTAAGTGAAGGTCACCAAAATTGACTGAGTCCTGCACCTTCCCTCCCCAGATAAAGCTCGGTGTTGAATATGACGTATATACAGTGAACGGATCTTGAGATATCTCGCTGACAAGATAAAAAGCTAAAGTCCCCTTGTGACTTGAGATGAAGGTCCAGGCTACCAACGCCAACTGAGACTTTTCTTTCATTGTGATAAACCTAGAAACCATATATGAAAAGAATCTAGTCAACGGTTCTTAAGATATTCCAGTCAGTATGTACGTAGCCTAATTCTATATCTCAAATGAGAGAAAAATGAAAAATACACAAGCATAAGCGAGTTATTGAGTTTAGTTTTACGTTGCACTCACTGTGACTCAGCGATACTGCAGCTATATGGCGACACACTGTTGAGTCTGTCAGTCACTGAATCTGGACCAGACAATTCAGTGATCAACAGCATGAGCATCAATCCATGCAAATGGGAACCAATGACATGCATCAACCTAGTCAGTGAGCGTGACCACCCAATCCTGCATCTTATGAGAAGCATAATCGCCCTTTGTGGCAAGCATGGATTGCTTAAGCCATATTCTACCCCTGACCTTCATGCGTCACACAAGCATAAAATAAACCCTTGCAAAAAGTAGAAATATTGTGTAGATCTACAGCCCATATCCCACATACACCAAATAATATTACTACTGGTGTTGGGAATCTGCAACCTAATCCACTACAGACTGTCAGAGGAATTGTGGGGAACGATTATCGATCATAATGAAAATATATATATTCATAATGCAATCACCAATTTTTTTTATTTCAGATTTTTTTCTATAAATAGCACTGTCATGCAATGACATGCATGCATACAAGAACAAATATTTATCAGTATATCTTATTACAGTCATGTTAGATGTAAAATTTATTCACAGACAGGTCATAGTAATATTTACTATTATAATTTACTGTAGTCACGAATGCAAAAATATTAATACAATGTGCAAATCTTTAAGCTGTTTAGCCTATGTTTGTTCGTGAATGTCTGTCAAATTTAATAATTTGTTTGCTTCAATTAAGTGTTACACTAAAACAACAAAATCCTGATTAATAAAAAATATGATTTTTTACAACCAATCATCATTTTTAATCCTCCGTTCAGTTGATTTTGGTTATTATTTTTGATCATCAGAACACCACCAATCATGATGTTGGATGACACTCATAGAGGCGCGGCAGTTGAAGAAGAGATGGGACTTCAGGTCATGATGACACTGACAATAACGTCCTGAACACCCAGTTGGGTTGAAATCTAAACATGCTAAACGTGGGTTGCATCAGTCTATATGATGTATGCATTGATTTTCTCTCATTGTCTGCCAGTATGAACATCACTGCTCTGATGCTTTCTCAAATATTTAACCGTACACAGGTAATCACCATGACAAAAATCAATCTACAGTGAGAGTCTTGGGTAACACTAGATGTAACTGAACTGTACCGGTAGTTCTCAGAGCTCACATTCATGAAAACATCATCAGTTCTATTCAGATGTTTAAAATTCCTTCTCTAAATAGACTATAAACTGCCTTTTATAGTGTCATCAAGGTCTCACAAAAAGATAACATCTGATATTTAATATATGATACATGCTAATTTGACTGAAGTGTTAGTATTACAAACGTTATTATAAATTCACAAGTACTTGCTATCTCAGTAACCATGGTAACTAAAATGTTTAAAAGCAGTAACATAGATATGTTCTGGGTAACTGTTGGACAAAATATCTTCCTGCATGAAGAATCACAATCTGTAAGTGCAATGCTTTTCAAGAGAACCACTGAGGCAACGCTGTGAGTGTGACCTCCCACCTAGAGATCTGAACTAGAATTAGCCCCCATCAAGATATCCATTCCCTACGTCATGTACACTGGTAAACTATCGCATCAAATCAGCCGACTTCTGAAACAAGCAACTAAACAATCCTGACACAAATGGATGGTGATATATCCACAAAAAACAATGGTGTGGACGAAGCAAGCTTTCTGTCAAAACTATATAAGAGGCAACTGAACTCATAGTACCATCTCACTGCATACCTGGTCTGTGACTTTTTTAGGAATTAAAGTGTGTATTTGCACGAGTAAAACTCGGCAAAATCAGCCAGCTAACAGAACAGCAGGTTCAAAAATTCCTTGAGCATGTTGTTGCATAACTTGCAGCATAATGCTGAGAGAACACCTTTTCCAGATAAGCATGGCTAAGATATTGATTCATAGTGAATGAATCAGCATTATAATAATATAAAAACTCTTGCACCAGATCATCTACCAGTCCAAACTTTCTACTTCTCGTGAAAACTTGGTAAAGATATTGATTCATGGTGAATGAATCAACATCGATATAAGAACTCATATGCCTGACCACTGGATCTACCAGTACAAACTGGAAACCCTACTCAACTCACTGAGCAACAACAATTGAATCTAGAGATCGGTGAAGCGTGTCACAACCAGTTCGTGACAACTGGTCAAGCGAAAACCTGTAATTACTTCGTATGTCTCTACATGCTCGAAGCTAAACGTGAATTTAATAAGACATGCCGAGTTCGTATGGTTGAGCTATGGCATTATAACGGCACGTACTCATACGAGGTTAAGTACGGTAATGACTAAGTAAAAATGACGCGCCCCTACTTGAACTTGAAAAAAACTATCCTGGTGTAACCGTTTTTCGGAGACACAAAAAACACCCGTTGTTTTCTCTTTTTGGACGAGTAAGGAAAACACTTCACTGACTTGCTAAAGACGACATCATCTTAATAACAAGCCAGAGTCCGACGATTTTCACATTTCCTGGCGACGCGACGCACCGCGTTATAACAAGAGTAAACACTGCATCCGAAAAAGTAACACGTTCGAAAACATAGAGGCTTATCTGAGGAGACACTCCTGCGTATGAATGTAGAACTAGAGAACAGACAGATTTAAATTCTATTGCTGATATAAGAAACAAAACAAGAATATTACCAGTAAACGACGTGCACTTTCACTTTGCCCATATTGGTTTCTTTGCTGTTGTTTCACAACACACCGCCGCAATACGACACACACCTGCTCTCTACAATGTTTCTGCGCTCAATGAATCATCCGGGCAACACTATGGGAGATAACTCTGATCTGTTGTGCCGTGCAGCTCAATGTGCAGTGCAACATTGTCTTGAAATAGTGCAGGTGTTGCTTGCTGATCAATACAATTTACACGTTTTTTTTAATTTACGGGCTATGAAAGTGCTCACAAATATGTCCGGGATGGGTTCATTAGATAAATCTGAGACCATATAATATATGGTGTCTGAATATATATCATGAATTATTATGACTGTGCCTATTAATATTCAGCAATTAACCAATGGTTATTTTACAAGAGTAATAATACAGAGAATGTATTCTCAATATACCAATCACACAATATTTATTCTGGGATGGCATTTAAGTATGTTCGTTTTTTTTATTGGCTGTTATTGAAAAATTAGAAGTGAAACGGTTTCAATAACCACTTCTGAGAGACGGTTCACTGCGTGTAGGAATATATTACACTCATTAACCGTTGCAAAGTTAAACAAATATGTCGTCTGAAACCGTTACGCCTGACTTCGGCGATTTCTTTGATGAGTTTGGATCGCACATGGAGGAAAATATTAACCCAGCCTGGTTCCAACATGAAAACGCGTTTAAAATGGCATTTAGCAGCATTAAAATCACTACCAAAATGTAAACACAATAAGAGTATCTCTTAAATGTAACTAGCAACAGTCTTTTAAAAAAATATCAGTTTAAACAATGTTTATTCCATCCGATGGTCTGCATGATTTTACATAGGACAGGGTTTTGGGGGATTGGCAAACAGGCAAAACAGTCTATAATAATGCCTCTCCCGACATAATATGGAACATACACATTCAGACTTTACATGTATTACGGAAAATGAAACACATTCAGATTGTTGATGATGGATAACAAGTGAAGTTTCTTGGACTCTAAATTGATAATAATTGTACAGTCGTAATGGAGTTGTTAAATATCGATGTTAGATTTTATGTTTTATTGAGACGAGTTGTTTCTCCAATAGAATTGTGGACTGATTTTGCTAAATTATTACCTTCAATGTCATTAAATCGGTTGTCACTGTACAGAATAGTTTTGATATGAAATTCTTTGGCGTAGAAGTATTTGTTTTGACTCAAATGATTAAAACGAAGAAACACCAAAAAAGTAATGTAATGAATCTTCTGTGGAATGGCCAGAAGGACAGGAGGTTTTTCAGCTAAATGTCTATCAACAAGGTGTGAGTTCAAATCGCTACAACCAAGACGGAGTTTGCTTGTATACAACAGACTTTATTGCCCCCTGTGTATTTTGCAGGCTTCCTTTGTTAAAGAACAACTAAACTCAATTTTTGGTACTCTTGGTACTCGGTGGAGAAATCATACAGACACATTGATAGGTCCGAAAATTTAGAAAAAAATATATGCAAGAACTCCTCTGCCTCTTTCAGAGAACCTCTGCATGGTTTGTTTTGCCAAGTTTGATAATTTAGAAAGCGAAAGTGTGTTGTGATTGGCTCGCTCAACTTCCCGGCGTATACACCTGACTGGATAAAAAGTCAGCCAAGGGAAGCGATAAATTTATCGGGTTTAGCCGTAGATGCATCCAGGGTATAGTGGAGACTTATCGGAACGAGTACCCTGGAGATATCGAGGATGATCAAACAGGGGCAGTCTGTGATTTCTTAGTTAAGTTACGCTGCCTAACCCTCGACATAAATTATAGAAATAAGGTGTTATTAAGGTTTAAAATTAAAATTCATTTGTAAATACTATTTTCTTACGAAACAAGGATTTGGAATATCGTGTAACCAGAGTTCTCCGAGGTGTCTAGTTTTATTTTCACACGAGAAAATTAGGATCGGCTTAGTGTCTGAATAGGTCAGTTAGACGCATGTTTTGGTATGACTGTAGATAATCATACCGCGTCCACATGCACCTGTTTCCTTGTGCATGAATATTTGCTTTCCTGTCCTCTGACACATGTTTACTCATGAATAGTCATGAGTATATGTAGCTGGAGCACCTGTGTGTCGTAGTTCTCACAGTGTAAGTTCGGTCGCTTGGAAAACTGACACCACGGGCGTTTATGAAAATCACGCACAAGACAATATGAAGTTTTATACATTTTCGGTATTAGTTTGGAATGATTATAGGTACATGTTACAGACTGATCTAGAATTTGTTCGTGGGCGCTATCACACTAATATCCTACGCCTAATATTGGCTATTCTGTAGATTTCCTTTTGAACTCGTTGTTTACTTTATTTAATTACAAAACCAGGGGTCAGTTGTAGTAACGATGTAGTGTGAGATGGGAACAGGTCAGATAACATTACGTTTAGAAGTTACGATTAGATGACGTCTCCTGATAATTACTGTCTCACAGTCCTAGACTTACACAAGTCTCCACTGTAAAACAAATTAATAGTTTAAATGATAATTTCGAAAAAATAGTAGATGACAGACCGGTGTCCTATACTGTCCACCTAGCCTTGCTTCTTCGAAGGATAGAATTTCTAAATACATCCATATATGGGCGTAGCATTCAGTACAGTCTTGAAGCAAGGCTATCACAGTCCTTGGAGCGCATTAGTATCATTACTGCCTCGCCTTCCCTGCATTGCCAAAGCTCTCAGTGCCTTCCCTGCCATGCCAAAGCTCTAAATGAAGCAAGCTAGGTTTCCTATCTCATAGTAGGATATTTATATTTATTTATTATCCATATAGTGAAACATAACCGAGTACATAAAAAGCATATGTTGCACACGTGTAATAAACCCTTTCATTGGTCAGTTATCCGACCATGACCTCCATGACCCCATTGGAATGTGGCACTACTTTTTTCATTCATAACTTTTTACTACAAATTTACCAAGAATGTTCAGTCTCGCCAAAGACGTATATACGCCTTTGGTCTCGCTAAGTACCACGAGAACAAACCAGTGAAATGCTATCAAATACGAAACGTCACAAACATACAATTTTCCAAACACACCGTGTTTATTGATATGAGATTTCAAGAAAAGGTAAAAATAGAGTCGGCTCGATAACGATGCTGTTCTCACTATCTTCGGAGGTCCAATATACGTAGGGACATTCTGCATCAATATTGGCTAGTCTTCTATGGCAGTGAGTGAGACCGAGCCCGTTACAAAACGTCGCCGTGTTCCTCGCTCTCGTCTCAGTGACGCTTCTGACGACGAATAACTCTCCCTTTAACAATGTTTCCAGTTACATGTATACAATTCTAACAGTTACTTAAGATGATAAAGATTAAATTTCAATTCAAAGTGTGTGCGTGTTTTTTTTATTTTTGTCTTCGTGTAAGAGTAGCTAGTCAATATATCATGCTCCTTACATAGAAGAATCACACAAGGAGTTTACGTCCATAGTGCCGTATCACTGTATTATTATGCGACCTTGACCTTTAAGTCAAGCGACAACAGCTGATTTCGTTTCACGTGGACTTTGTTGTTTAGAAATAAAAAGTTAGACACAAATGGATAATATAGAAATTAACACACTTGCGAGTGTGTCATATTGTTTTTACGAAACTCGTATAAGAAAAATCCATATTTCCCGAGCGAGAGCGAGTGAAATATGGATTTTTCTGACACTCGTTTCGTAAAAACAATATGACACACTTGCGAGTGTATTAATCTCTATCTATACTATAGGATATTAATATTTATATAGCTCACATATCCAGGTAACCGGTACTTGCTCAAGGCGCTGTCGTATATTTACTTCGATCATTGAACGTCAATATTAACGGCCCATTGTATTATCAGTCTCAACTCCCCGGGGAGTATACAACTCTTGCTGCCTCCAGGCGCACCGAGGTATTTGTAGCTGTCTCATCCTACCGAGGTAATCATTCACAGCAGGGTGGACTGGGACACATAGTCACAGTACTTTGTCCAAGTTTACTGCACGTTGCTGTACCCGCAACTAGGTGTATGCACGTGTTCATGTGGCCACCATCTGGTCATATACCAACGGATTCGTGGGTTCTTGTAAGTGCATAGGGCTGTGTACTTACACTAGGGGTTGTGACAACACGGGAAGAATCTGCACACGAATTGACTTCAAAGTTTTTCCGCCCGGTCACAGTGGGCTCGATCCCAACACTTTAACCTCGCTGGATCACTAGTTATATAGATATAGCCAAAGTTTTTTGAAAATATACACTCTTCAAAAAACGAAACGCAAAATCCAAATATGAATGTTATTCAATGACGTGTAGATCCGCGGAAAACAAAGATACATGAATGAAATTTTGTGGAGCAATGCATTACTATCTTGTACATATTTCATGAAAATAACAGTCATCACAGTGATTACTGCTGTCCACCAGGTGGTGTTGAAGCCCGCGCCTCGTATGACCACCTCCAACTGCAACCACTGCCCGACAACCCCTGATTACAGATCGAATCAGTCAGTGGATGTTTTGTTGTGGAATCCTTATCTATTCCTCCTGCAGCATGTGGAACAACTGCTGAAGATACTGTAGTGGATTACGACGTCGACGTACATGTCTATCTTTCTGATCCCAACGGTGTTCGATTGGGTTTAGATCCGGGGATCCGGAGGGCCAGGGGAGGTTATTAGTATTGTTATTGGCCAGGTAGTCCACGGTGGCACGTTCTGTGTGCGACCTGGCGTTGTCCTGTTGGAAGAGCTGCCGTTGACAGTCAACAAGGTGAAGGACATGCGGACGGAGAATCTTGGTGATGTATCGACTGGCCGCCAGATTGCCTTGGACAAGTGCAAGCTCCAATCTGCGGGTGTATGAGATCTCTCCCCACACCATAACATTCCCTTCCACCAAATCTGTCCACCTGTCTGATGTAGTTAATTAGGAGCAAAACGTTCATGACGTCGTCTGTAGACATGGTCTCTATGTCGCCAGGGGAGATAACGGGATTCATCGCGAAACCATATGCGCCTCCAATTTGCCAGGTCCCATGGCAGCACCCTATTATACCATCTCACTCGTCGACGTCGATGTAGTCGTGTCAAGGAGGGGTAACTTTTTGTCGTTTGGCACGTATTCCTACTTCTCGGAGACGGTTCCTGATTGTCTCATCGGATTCTGGCTCCAAACTGCTCTTGTGCTGTGTCCCGGGTGGTACGATGGCGGTCACGTAAGTGAGTTGCCCGGATGTACCGATCTTGGGCAAGTGTGGTGACTCTAGGTATTCCTGATCTTGGACGGTCATTTGTCGAATTTGTTTGACGAAATCGATCCCACAACGTTGAAGATCCTTGCCAGCTCACTCTTTGCCATCTTCCAATCGTGCAATTGCCTGATTTCGATCGGCAGCGTTGAGACGTCCCATTTTCGTGTACAGTACCTTGTTTTCAATGTTTATATATTTCGCGTACTGAGGTGATCGGTCGTGAAACTGTGATGATTGATTTCAGTGTTCTCATCCTCCAATGGCCCTGAATTTACACTCTGAAGTGAATTTAAAAATTAGTTTTCTTGCAGGTTTCATGTTTTCCAAAACAAATTTTCAACATGGAAAAGCGTGACATGGTTTCAATGCACCATGGCACAACTAAACGAAAACTATGCTGCATTACTAAACACAATTGTCACAATTTTAGACAATATTCATTATTGCCTATTTATAATGCTGAGCAAATTGACTCGATATACATCTTACAGATCTTTCTAGACATTTATGAAGTTACCTAAACCAAAGAATTTCGTAAAATACGTTTTGATATTCATATTTTATCACCCGCCCGCTGTCTTGTTTGGCGAGGATAGAAACACATAAAACACCAGGATGGTCTAATGTTAAGCTGACTGACTGGTCCGTCCATGTCTGCCTGTTATGGCCACTGTTTCATTACACACACACTGTAATGTCATGGTAGCTATTTCCATATAACACCTCTGCGTAGTCATGATTCATGTAAGCCATATGGGGTGGCGAGGTAGCCTAGTGGTTCAAGCTATCGCCCGTCACATCGAAGATCTGGGTTTTATTCCGCACATGTGTACAGTGTGTGAAGCCAGTTTCTGGTTTCCCTGTCCGCGATATTGCTGGAATATTGCTAAAAGCGTTATAAACTAAACTCACTCATTTGTAGACCATGCAATTTTGAGGCGAGTCACGAGCTCGGGAATGTTTAAGGGTTTCTAGTCTCCATGTCAATGGCCCACACATAAAATCACCATTTGTCTTAACAGCTGAGTTCATACAGTTAAGAGGCAAGTTCACATAGACCACGGATTAAAAACATGTTTGCTGTTGCAGATATAGCACTATGATGCAAATTGCGATAAACGACATTATAGTTTAGGAGATTTCATTTTCAAGTATATATAATTGAAGGGTGTTGTTTAACTTCTAAAAAAGTTACATCCCTTTAACGTCTATGTTACACATTGTCTTTTTATGATGGGTGTATATTTGAACAGAGATTTGCCGAAGACCTGGGTTCGATTCCCAACATGGGTACAATGTATGAAGCGTATTTCTGGTTCCTCCTCCGTGATATTTTTGGACTAATACTAAAAGTGTCGCAAAACTAAACTCACTCACTCGTAGACCATACAATTTTGAGGCGAGTCACAAGCTCAGAAGCGTTTAAATGTCTCTAGTCCCCATGCCAATGGCCCACACATAAAATCACCATTTGTCTTAAAAGCTGAGTTTATACAGTTCAGGGGCAAGTTCACATTTCGTGTTTTCTTTAGTAATGCCATCTAGGTTTTACATTTTTGTATTCTCTCTTTGAAATTTCTTAGGTCTCTCGATAACACGTTCTCTGCCATTGTAATATATATATAGATTATAGGGGCAAACAGTTAATCGAAAACAACAGATATTTTCGACAGGTATTATTCAGGTATTATACATGGGCGCCGTACTAATGACGACCCGTCAGTTCATGGCGTCTATTGTGTGTCCAGACTGGAACTGGCCGAACTGCTAACATGGCAGTTACATATCGATTCTCTTGATGAACCAACCGAATATGGTTGCCTTGTTGAGATGACATCGCATGTCAAACACCGGTAGAGGCAAGTCATGACTGTTGCACGATCAAATTTGGTCGAGACAGATAATATTGTGTTTCGATGAATGTTAAATGCCTCATTTATTTATAAGATACCTTATAAAGCGGCGAGACGTTCGGTTATGTGTGGTATCAGTTAAGCGGTTTTTGTGGTTAGTTAAAAATTGGTAGCTGTTCCAGTTATAGCACAATAATGCAAATTGCGAAATATACCCCCTCCTCGCCGTGATATTGCTGGAATATTACTACAAGCGGCGTAAAACTAAACTCACACACTCACTCACGTTCAGCCTCCGAATGTGTCAATGCCATTTTCTCCAACGTTGATGATACGACACTGACTGATCATCACACGCAATCACGGTAAATTACAAGATAAGAGCGAGAGTTGTAAGTATAGCATGGGGTGCTAGGCCAAAGCCTTGTGGTTAGAGCGTTCGCTCGTCAAGCCAAAGGTCCGGGTTCGATTCCCCTCATGGGTACAATGTGTGAACCCCATTCTTGATGTCCCACGTCGTGTTATAGCAGTATTATGGCTAAAAGCGGCGAAAACCCCGACTCACTAAGTGAAGTACAGATTCTTGTCCCTGACCAGTTGCACACAAAATCAGTTGTCTGATACACTGGTGCTACCACGGTTTGAGCAAAAATGGAAGTGTGACAGCTGGTCGTCTAGATCTCCAGGTACTCTGTGTGTCCCGTTGAGTAATTTGATACGGCTCCCATTGTCGAAGCTTTGAATATACAATGTCTTGTAAAAATGTGGTCATGTGTTTTGTTTGACATTACAAGTGCTCAATAGAGTACACATTCTCATATTTTTGTAGGTTCAGTCTGACCCGGGATTCAGAATCAGGCAGCTCTTCGCCAGTACACAAAGTGTGTGATCTAGTCTATGAGCATATAGTATTTAGAACGCAAAATTTAAGTCACCGCATTTGGAAAGGGAGTTCATTCAACACGCCCAAGAATTAAATCCAAATCTAAGACCACGGGTTAAATTTCGCGTAGAGCTAAATACGCGAGTTTCTAGTATGATGCATTTGATCACCTCCTGCATTTGATCACCTCCTGCATTTGATCACCTCCTGCAAGGCGGTGTGAATTCAGAGGGTTGTGACTGATCGAGGCGTACGTACTATCACCGATATATGGCCGCCGGTCGCATCCATTCCTAGAAATGACGACATGCTACACGTGGGATGAGTCTCACTCAGTTCTAGGACTTTCTGGCGTTGCCTCGAGCCTCTGCTCTCAGGGTGAGGCACCAGTCGTAGTCACCAACTACAAGTTGACAAACTTGCCACGTACGGTGGTGATGAATTTGTTTGAGCGTTGGCGGATTAGGTGCCTGACTGACAAAGCGCATACGATCCAGAATGGGACTCAACCCCTAAAGTACAAATATCTTTATCTTATAGAGAAAGTGTGTGTGTGTGTGTGTGTGTGTGTGTGTGTGTGTGTGTGTGTGTGTGTGTGTGTGTGTGTGTGTGTGTGTGTGTGTGTGTGTGTGTGTGTGTGTGTGTGTTTCACGCCACTGGGCGAAAACGAAAGTCACACCGACGACCCGAGTTCGATTCCCCACGTTGACATCAATTGAAGCAAGGAGGGCCCCAGCTAACAGTATGTTCTCTGTCATTATTAATTAAAGTCCAAATCTGTACCTTCTTTAGCTCTTTAAAGCAGCATTGTATAATTTAGTGATATTTCTGTAACAAAAATAGGTATTGTTCAGTTTTCAGCAAGAGGCTAATTGTATAAATGAGGACTATGGGGTAACGTAGCGGTTACCGCGTTCGCTCGTCAGACCGAAGGCCCGGGTTCGATTCGCCACATGGGTACAATATGTGAAGCCCATTTCTGGTGTCCCCCGCGGTGATGTTGCCGGAATATTGCAAAAAGCGGCGTAAAATCATACTTATTCACTCATTGTGTAAATGACAAATGGGCGCCAGACACACAAACAGTCGTATGTGTCGTTGTTGGAATCGCGGCGTTTAGCAATATTCACTTGCTTACTCGTTAAGAGACAAGGTCGACGTGCTAGAACTTAATCGAGTTTTTTTTACATATATAGATATTGATTCATGGTGTTCGGTTCAGCCTATATGTTTTATCATGAGAATCCATATAACGAAGGCCCTAACATCGCATTAATGTAAAGCCAGTAATGGGATTCATGACTTCACTTTGAATCTATGGCGTCAGGCGATAATTATGATATCTATTTCCCCACTAAACGTGAGGCGATTATTTAGAAGGAATGATGATGCATTTCAGTTATAAGATACGCAAATAGCCGCCGAGTGATCGTCGCTTTGCTCGTTATTTCAGTGCTAGTGAGTTAGTTTAATTTTTGTGTCGCTTTTAGCAGTATTCCAGCAATATCACAGGGAGAAAAACACACAAATGGGCTTCCCACATTCTACCCACATGGAGAATCGAACCTGGGGCGCTTTAACGACTCTACGTTACCCCACCGCCCCTGTTATGAACTGTCATAATTGCAATACCTTGTTGACAATGCCCCTCTTGACCATATAAATAAAACATTATGTGTGTAAATGATGTATAAGTGAGTGCGTGAGCAATATTGCATCTGTGTGTCGGCGGTCTTTAAATAATCTAGTCTGAACCAGACAATCCAGTGATCAACGGCATGAACATCAACTGAGCGCAGTTGGGAACCGTTGGAAACCAAGTCAACGAGCTTGACCACCCGATCCCGTTAGTCGTCTCTTACGACAAGCATAGTCGCCTTTCAAGGCAAGCATGGGTTGCTGAAGGCCCATTTCTATCCCCGGATTTCACGGATCAACTGATATATAATATGCATCTATTTCTATTGTACAGAACGAAATTTGAACAATCACCTAAATGCTACCCATTTTACCATGACTGTGTTTTCACGACAGAAAGAAAATGACGCAAGATAAATACAATAATCTGTTAAACAAAGCTGTGTTTAGTAATGCAGCATGGTTTTCATTTAGTTGTGCCATGGTGCATTGAAACCATGTCACGCTTTTAGATGTATTTTGCCGTAATTACAAAACAATCGATGAGCAAGTAGGGAAAGTTTGGGTTTTTTTTCACTTTAGTCGTGTCATGGAACCGCTGAGCGTTCGATCTGTGTTTATCAAGTTGAATAATGATAACCAGGTAGCTAAGGAACGCGTGCGTCAACCGTTACCCATGCATACAGTACTGAATAGTGTTCACTTAGTTCTACCTTGACAGCATACAGTACTGAATAGTGTTCACTTAGTTCTACCTTGACAGCATACAGTACTGAATAGTGTTCACTTAGTTCTACCTTGACAGCATACAGTACTGAATAGTGTTCACTTAGTTCTACCTTGACAGCATACAGTACTGAATAGTGTTCACTTAGTTCTACCTTGACAGCATACTATACTGAATAGTGTTCACTTAGTTCTACCTTTACAGCATACAGTACTGAATAGTGTTCACTTAGTTCTACCTTTACAGCATACAGTACTGAATAGTGTTCACTTAGTTCTACCTTTACAGCATACAGTACTGAATAGTGTTCACTTAGTTCTACCTTGACAGCATACAGTACTGAATAGTGTTCACTTAGTTCTACCTTTACAGCATACAGTACTGAATAGTGTTCACTTAGTTCTACCTTTACAGCATACAGTACTGAATAGTGTTCACTTAGTTCTACCTTTACAGCATACAGTACTGAATAGTGTTCACTTAGTTCTACCTTTACAGCATACAGTACTGAATAGTGTTCACTTAGTTCTACCTTGACAGCATATAGTACTGAATAGTGTTCACTTAGTTCTACCTTTACAGCATACAGTACTGAATAGTGTTCACTTAGTTCTACCTTTACAGCATACAGTACTGAATAGTGTTCACTTAGTTCTACCTTTACAGCATATAAAATCTTCATCGAGTCTAAAACACACATGCCATTCTTTTCCCAAGTATCACCAAGGTCTTCACCGACGATGCCCAAACCTGTCCAGAGTTTGGCAAAAAGAATACCGCTTTGTAGGTTCTTGACTGTCTTTCATGTACACATGCGACCTCCACACTGGAGACAGTTTTACAAGACATTCCTATGAGTCCTTTGGTTTCACCGACGACAACAGCGCTTGCACATCTTTCTCATGCTGAGTATTTTTCAAAACGCAAACCGCTTTTTGTAAGTTCTCGATTGACCTTGAACTTACAGATACAAGGTTGGTAACGCCAAGAGGAGACGCACTCCGGCTCCTTTCCCTCCGTTCCAATGACCTTGACAATCGTCTTGACGACTCTATATTTTGTCGTGTATGTAGTTTGACATGTGGGTCAAATGTCAAGGTCACGTCGCTGTCTGGATTTGAATCAGACGTTTCTTCGGACACTTGGATTTGGGGAACATTGAATTTCTTCTTCGAAGCTGGAGACATGGTCTTCGTATGAATGTCTTCCAGAGTTTGTCTCGTCTGCTTGATTTCCTGTTCAAGATGTCGTCTGCTCATTTGGGCATGTCGATCATGAATGTCTTTCTCAGCACGAGTTTGATCGTCTGTATGCAACTGCTTAAGCTGAAAATTGATTTCAAAATCACTGACAAGACCGTTGGCCATTCTTGAACACTCACTGTATGGTCCGACTCGACGTGTTGTGTCCACTAAGGTATAGTCGCTCGATGTGAGCGTGTTCTCCAGTCAGCTGGGTGGGCTTGATCTGCACCTGTGCTTCGCAATTTTCTGGCCAAGTAATCGGAAAAGCCTTACGTCGTGGATTAGTATGGGGACTTAAATATACATACTTACCCGCACAAATGTTCCGCAGGTTTGGACAGTTCTGCTGCAACCATGATGGTGCGTTTCAGTTGGTCAAACCAAGCTAACAACCAAACCCGATTTGACTGATCGCATTAGTGATAACAGTATGTGTACTGAGTTTATACCTGCTATTATGAAAACTTTTGACTGAATTGGTATTTTCCACCACGGGATATGAATATAATGACTACTTATGAAGTATTTGTGTTATGTAATGATGATATTATTCGTAATCATTCAATACACTCTATATGTATATTTTGAAAGTTATACAAGAAGAGCAGTGATCCAGAGAGGGGTGATCTAGGTGTCACACTGTAGTCCAGGTTTGGTTTTCTAGTTTGCACTATAATATTAAGCTCGTTTATCTAATTTGTGGACGTCGATGTACACTAGTGGTGAAAGTGTTCGCTCAGCGTCCATTGCCCATATGGGGAGAATGTGTGAAGCCCAATTCTATCAGACCTCTATAAACCTCAGACAGCGTTTATGCAATTCCCTCCAACGACTATCATGAAACATAAAACTAAACTCACTCACTCACATGAATGAAGCAATGTTCACTCACGACACCCATTAGTACTCTTATGTAATGACACAATATTTACTTCTATGGGCTGTTCAAGGAGAATGAAGAGAATGTTACTCTCAAGAGAATGAGCGAGTAACAAAGTGAGAGAGTGAATCTCAAGGCAATGTCCACTGCATTAACAGACACCTGCACCTCGTCACTGACACTCACGAGCAAGGGGATTACTTACATTTCGGATTATTTCAAGACACCTTTTAAATCTTTTTCTAATATATATGTCCTACTTTTTGAGCAGGATGCCAGTGTGTTTGCGTCAGAGTGGTTTAACTAGAAAAGAAGAAGAGACTCCTCTCTCACTGTAACCACGTTCCCTACCAGTGTTGCATGTCACTCGATATCAATTCATCTCTGTTGTACATCAGCCACGTGTATGTATAGTACTGTATCACGGATGTGATAGGAAATGAATGTGTATCAGAAGGTGCATCACAAATATGGGCCTCTTTATTTCTTAGTAGCGGCACGTGTTAGACAGCGAAAGGGACACTACCCCAGGTCATGGAAACCTGCCAGAGCCAGTGACAGAGTGCGTTTAGTTTTACGCCCTTTTGGGCAATATTCCAGCAATATCACGGCGTTGGGCACCAGAAATGTGCTTCACACATTGTTTCCATGTGGGGAGTGGAACCTGGGACTTCCGCGTGAAAAGTGAACGCTTTAACCACTAGGCTACCCCGCTGCCCTCATGCCAGGGTATTTACAACGTGGTTCGTATTCTCACACGGACATGTATTTTCGTAAGTTTTTCTGTTTAGGATCGTTTAAATGACACCAAACAAACAGTCCTTTTGAAAAGTCTTGCCCATTGTGGTTCAGTTTACTTCAGCGGAACTGGACCCGTGAAGATCCGGATTTGAATTGATCTTCAGTAACCTATGCTTGTCATGTCATCGGTGCCCAGTTGCGTTGATTGACGTTCTTGCTGCTGATCCCAGACACGATTATGTACAGACCTATGGCAAAAGACTGGAATATTGCAGTGTGCGGTGTAAAACTGAACTCATTCAGTCACTCAATGCAACTGACAAATACTACTGACGGTGTTTCTAACGAAAACTAGTGGTTGGTAGCATGAGCGAAAATCCATGTTATGAAACGTGATCAAGACCCAGGTTCCCCTTTGAGAATGTGGGAGTTCCTGTGGTTTTACACAATGTTCTGGAATATTCTACCGGCACCACGGAACTGGGAAACAAGAAATGGGCGTCACGCATTACACCTTAACTTTGCGAGCAAACGCTTTAACCACTAAGCTACACTTTCGCCCCACATTTGGTGACCGGCAGGTTTAAAGTGCATTTGATAAAGTGCATTTGTGTCTGAATTTCCAGTGGGATGCAATTAATATTAATCATCAGATTTGATGACCTCCTGTAAATAATCGAGTCGGGACGATCTAGTGATTGGCATCATGAGATCGTATCTATGCATTTGGAATAAGGTACCTAGGCAACTCATTTGTAACCTTTTAAGACAAGAATACCTTCATCGATACGCATCGCTTGTGAAGATTCTAACACGGAGTTTAACTACGGACGTCCCTATGTGAGCAGTCAATGCATCTTACTTAAGTCCCCTGCCTTTCTCGTGACACTAACACAGACAGCACATTTGTCAAACACGATGAAGCCGTAGAGACGTATATCAGTCAATAACAACCAAAGACTTCCTATTATTACACGTCAAACAAAACCTTGAAAATGTTACATAAAGCTATCAAGATCGATGCTAATAGTTTGACAGCGTAACGTGAATTATAAAACAATGCATCTCACACTTACCACAGCCTCGTGAGTTGGCGGTGGCGTGCGTATATCACTTGTCCCTGGCGCTAGTGCCACGAGGAAAGACTGGATCCGCTGAAGATCTTCGAGTGCAGAGTTTGCCATCTTGTCCTTTTGACAGTTTTTCATACTATTGCTGAGTACCATGCCCCAGCTAACACGCAACGTTGTCACAACGTTATGTTTACGTCGTGGTTTGGTTACGCCAGGAAATGACGTGACTAGGAAGTTATTAGAACGTCTTAGCATAACGTCATACCACGACCTTGTCACAACGTCATACACTACTTTATCATGACGTCCTGGCAAGGTGCTTTTCATTCTCCTAACGTTGTACGTGAAGACGTTCTTTATATACATTTTGTATACTTGACATATTAGAAGATGTTCGTATTTGCAGTCGACTATTAAGTATCAAAACGTATTGAATCTGGAACCATTTTTTAATAAATCGGACTTGTTCGTTTTGCTAAATTCGTTCAATTGAAAAGATTATATAGCTTAACGTTTGAAAATGTCATTTGCAGATGTTGTCACAGCGTTACACATTACGTAACCACGACGTCCCGGCAACATGTTTCTCATACCAAGGTGCAACGTTCGTATGTCGTTGTGAGGACGTTCTACGTACGGCTTGCCAGCACGACGGACCCTTTGGAAAGTCGTTACATTTCGTTCCCTCAGCCAAGAGCTTACATCATGGTATATCATATTCCACAGGGTCGAAGAATTGGTTTTTTTTCATTATTTTCTGTTATCATATATCTCTTCAGTCTATAATAAAATACATTAATAATATAGACATTATTTTAATTCATATTTATTATATGATATAGACTTATTGCTGGGCTCTTGACTTCACTCATTTCAGTGAACTTCTGAAATATATAATTCGTTCAATCATTTAATCCACATGTTCCAAGATGAGATACAGTTTGCATGACTTTATCATGTGACGTTATTGCCTGTGTTTGTACGTTTCCTGCTCGCTGATTTTTCAATTCACTGGCGGCTGCCAGTTCCTGTGTTGATCTATTCCTCACTCTTAGTAGCGCCATAACAGTGAATATTTTGTGATGTATTTTGTTTGGAATAGTAAAATATATGTTTTTATTCAGAGCGTACTCACTGAGAATAATGAAAATGACACCTAATTATTTACTTGTCCTGTTTTGTTGTTTTTGTTTTGTTCTTTTTACACAATTCCGAAATTGCCATTCACAGCGTTATTTGGTGTATGTTTTGAAATTTAAAAATAGGATAATTACACAATGTACTGAATTTTTAAAATAGCATGTTAATGATCACTGATAGCAGGTTTCCATGAAATCAAAAATGATAACGCTGAAACGTTGCCGATGAAATCGGTTGGGATGTTTTCGAAAACACGGTCTTTAACTTTCTGATTAATAATGACCACAGACAGCTGGGGATGTTACATGGCAAAAAGAAATCTTCTGGCTTGGTTCTTATCTCCTGCTTCCTCGTGGCCATCTTTCCTAATACGTTTCTCCTTTAATGTCATATTTGTCCGACATTACTATCAGTGTTTCCTGACATTTGCTTTTTCACCTAGGATTTCTAATTTAGTTTTAAATGCTTCAACTGAAGATCAGTTAATCTTAAGATCTTCTGCGTTCATGATATATTTAATTATTTGATAAGGAAAACCTTCTACAAAACCACAATTTTAATAAATAAATTATGTTATTTTTAAGCACCGAACGGACAGTTTTGTCGACGTTACTGAATCATAATGCCTGAGTGCACACGTGAAATATGTGTGCAAAACTTTTAGGAACTAAGCCAAAAAACACCTCAGCAGATATCACCAGCCGAGCTGGTTTGAATGTAGACATCATATTTGGAATGTTTTTTAGAAAATACCCGATAACACACGATACCGATTTAAGGGATTTATAAGTTGCTGCACAAACGCGTTGATATTTCATTCAACACATTACACAGTGACGTGTAAAAAAACTTACTTGGCTTGACTTCAGTCGAAGGTTGATAGATGAATTTATTATCATTAGTACTGAAATATCAATATTTATGAAGGAAATGATATTTGTTTCCACCCAAAGTAACGACATCTCATAAATTTATTGGTCATACTATCATTGTTAAACAAGCAAAACATGTATATAGGGTAGACATTCATTATCGCATTTAAAATGCAACGCCATTCCATCATCATGTGCTTCGATTTGACTTACATTATTAGATCTTAAGCATAAACGTATTCTGTTTTTAGACACCCTCTGCCGGGAAAGTGCAAGTCTGGAATAAAACATTTCTCAGCAATGTTTGATACTTGAATGAATTGTTCAATTCAAACAAAACAAGCATCTCTGTAATGTGTTACCAGGGCAATTTTACAGCATTCAAATGACACAATTATTTTTGCTGAAATACGTTTAGAGTTATTGGTCATCAGTTGACTTTTTTCTGCATAGCGTATCATTTCTAAAATATACAAGGAAAATCTTTCAGCCCTGGTTATTGGTATCAGCCTGGTGACCATGCAAAAAACCTTGTACAAGTAGCTACCCTCAGTCTGCTGCACTCTGTGAGATTTACATGCCTGTTATTCTAATAGAAATGATCTTAACAGAAGTGTTGTACCAATGTTAGTGCATGAGTATTTTGCTCATAATCTATAGATAACGTTATGTTTATGTCGTGGACGTTTTGGTCATGTGAACGTACAAATTAACGCTGAAAGGACGTATTTTCGACTCCACATAAGAGACGCTATGGGGACGTCATGTGCTGACGTTCTGGGGACGTAAACGTAACGTTGTGACAACGTCCTCGCAGCGTAATTTTGTTAGCATGGGCGCATGGGCGCATGGGCTCTTTCTCTTTCTATGATTAACCTTACCTTCCATTCCTTAACATTGTAGAAAGGTTACCTCTGTGACTTACGATCTTAGTGTTACGACTGCATTAAGCGTGTTAAGGCACGGTAGTCCCTTATTCACAAGGGCACCTATCGTCCCCAAACCGACCGCCGTACATCTGGATTAATATGACTGGGAAGGAAAAGAACATTTAATAAGTTGATACAGGAACGAGGATCAAGTTTGGTATCATCAAGATACTCACCTCGTTTTTTGGTTGTTGCTTATTCTCGGTTTTCTACAAAGCCTACCTTCTGCATCACAGAGAGTTTACTCTGCTTTGATCATCATTTCAGCCATATCACGGAGAGTTTACTCTGTTCTGATCAACACTGCAGCCATATCACAGAGAGTTTACTCTGCTTCGATCATCATTTCAGCCATATCACGGAGAGTTTACTCTATTCTGATCAACATTGCAGCCATATCACAGAGAGTTTACTCTGTCCTGATCAACATTGCAGACATATCACAGAGAGTTTACTCTGCTTTGATCATCATTTCAGCCATATCACGGAGAGTTTACTCTATTCTGATCAACATTGCAGCCATACCACAGATAGTTTACTCTATTCTGATCAACATTGCAGCCATATGACAGATAGTTTACTCTATTCTGATCAACACTTCAGTCATATCACAGAGGGTTTACTCTGTTCTGATCAACACTGCAGCCATATCACAGAGGGTGTACTCTGTTCTCATCAACATTGAAGCCATATCACAGAGGGTTAACTCCGCTTTGGTCAACACTGCAGCCATATTACAGAGGGGTTTATTTTGGTTTGATCAACAATGCAGTCATATCACAGAGTGGTTTACTCTGCTTTGATCAACAGTACACCCATTTTACAGAAGGGTTTACTCCGCTTTGATCAACATTGCAGCCATATTACAGAGCAGTTTACTCCGCTTCGGTCAACATTGCAGCCATATTACAGAGGGGTGTATTTTGGTTTGATCAACAATGCAGTCATGTCACAGAGTGGTTTACTCCGCTTTGATCAACAGTGCACCCATATCACAGAGGGTTTACTCCGCTTTGATCAACATTGCAACCATATTAGAGACGGGTTTACTCCGCTTTGATCAACAGTGCACCCATATTACAGAAGGGTTTACTCCGCTTTGATCAACAGTGCACCCATATTACAGAGGGTTTACTCCGCTTTGATCAACATCACAGGCATATCACAGAGGGTTTACTCCGCTTTGATCAACATTGCAACCATATTAGAGAAGGGTTTACTCCGCTTTGATCAACGGTGCATCCACATTACAGAAGGGTTTACTCCGCTTTGATCAACAGTGCACCCATATTACAGAGGGTTTACTCCGCTTTGATCAACATCACAGGCATATCACAGAGGGTTTACTCCGCTTTGATCAACAGTGCACCCATATCACAGAGGGTTTACTCCGCTTTGATCAACATTGCAACCATATTAGAGAAGGGTCTACTCAGCTTTGATCAACAGTGCACCCATATTACAGAAGGGTTTACTCCGCTTTGATCAACAGTGCACCCATATTACAGAGGGTTTACTCCGCTTTGATCAACATCACAGGCATATCACAGAGGGTTTACTCCGCTTTGATCAACAGTGCACCCATATTACAGAGGGTTTACTCCGCTTTGATCAACATCACAGGCATATCACAGAGGGTTTACTCCGCTTTGATCAACATCACAGGCTTATCACAGAGGGTTTACTCCGCTTTGATCAACATCACAGGCATATCACAGAGGGTTTATACCCTGAATGTTAGAAGATTACTTTAGGTTCACTGGTGACCGTCCAGGAGGTATGAGTGGGAGTATATACAATGTACGTAATAATGACTTCGATGAAAAAACTTGCTACATCGTAAAATTAATAGCTGAAATGCGTTTTTTGTACTGATCTAAATACACGGTGTCGTTGACCTTCATGGCAGGCTTCGTGTTAAGAACACATCTGTACTTGGAGATACAAACACTGTACGTAGAGCTCGGTTCTACATGGGCATTAATACGCACATATATAAACCTAAAGTGTGCTTCTCACTATATATTATAGGTCATCTCTTGTTTTGCCAGAATTTGAGGTTTTTGTTTTGGAGGGACAGGTTTTACTTTTCGTTAGTAAGACTGCTTCCCTGGTTTTACTTTTCCTAACTTTACATGAACATCAACATTCAAATGATAGATGAGTGTTTGAAATCAATTGAAAAAAATATCGCTCAAGGTTAAAGTCACAACACAAATGTTTTCCGAAGCGGTACTGGAACCGCAATTCTCTCATCTGTAGGCAGACGCTCTACCGCACGGCCACAGGGCCGACGAAGTATGTGGAAGGGTTAAATTATCTACTTACAGTTATTGTCATTAAATTTATTTTAAGCGCACGCTTCAGTTACCGTTTGGTAGCTTCATCTTCATTGTAATTACCCATCATTGACGGTATATATGATAGAGAAAACACTTCTCCTCGATTTTGTTTACCAAAACCTCGGAGGCGTGTTTTCTTCTATAGTTCTAACATGGTATCGTGTTCATGTTGCTCACGTGTTTCCACCCTCCGAGTGTCGTAGGGTGAAAGAGGGTTCGGGGACGATCTTCTGGGGTGGCTGTCCAACCGACCACGTCTATAAATACACAATGCCATCTTGAAAGTGGTCAAATGTAACACATGTTAAGTTTGGGATTACGCTTTATTAGTATAGTTCAAATCCGAGCACTTTTGAATCACATCCGGGATTTGAACTCACACCACCAGAGTCAGACACCTAATCGCCAGCACACAAAGTCAGCCGTCTAAGCCTAATCACCAGGACACATTCCGTTGTCAGTTATCTAACCCATCCAGCCACCGTGGCTTCCACAAATATGGAAGTCGGACAACCGTCGTCTTGACCGCAGACATCGTGTACCCCTCTGACATTGATTTGCTGAGAAAAAGATCATTGTAAACCCAAGTATACCATGTGGCATGGCCACATACACTTACGCTGAACCCACCTAGTTGACTGTGACTGTAGAGGATGGGAGGAACTCCATTACTTTTCTACGCGGCCAGTGTGACTAAAAGGGATAGGTATGCACCTGTGCTCGTCGTTTCCATAGTGATACACACGCTTGCGTCTGAGAGAGGTATGGGGTGTGTGCGAGAGGGACGGGCGTACGTCACTGTACTTACGTTTAACTGAATACAGTTAAAATGGTTCCATTCTTTCACTGGAGTTGGTTTTTAATAAGTTGTAACATCACTCTAAGTGAGAGAGTGAGTGACTGAGTGTCACCGGGTCTTCTGCGTGACGAGCGAACGCTTTGGTCTGTAGGCTACCCCAAAGCCCGACTCAACCTTACGTAAACTCACTTCACTGAATACATGAATACCGCTGCACGGTGGCCCAGTGCTATTTATTCACTACGGCAAACGCTCAGGTTGACTTACAGTTCAACCCAAATGGTATAGGAGGGCAGTACGTGATATTTAGGGTCAGAAGAGTAACTTCTGTCCACAACTAACAAATTAAGATGGCTGCCTATTGGAATCCTACAGAGGCGAACACAACCATAATGTAGACAAAAGACAGATTGTCATCGTTCGTCTTTAGTTTGAAGTGCATGGTCCGTCAACAATCGAGGCCGATATCATACATGACACTGTATCTATGTCTAGTATATTTTAAGTGTCCATGGAAAAACATTTTGTACACCTATACTTTCTATGTTTGCCACAAACAGTTTCCTAATTATATTTAATTGTTACAAGTCTATGATCAATATTCGCTTACAGTCTTTCCATAAATCAAAAGCGTTCGAGGTGGCGTTGATCGGTGCTCGTGATATCAATCACTGCATTATCGGGCCGAGCCTAAACCCCAAGATATGAGCACGAGTTCATATTGAGAGAGCGAGAGAGAGCGAGAGAGAGAGAGAGTGAGAGCGAGAGAGAGCGAGAGCGAGAGAGAGGGAGGGGGGAGTTAGTCACTTTCATCATGATCCCATGACCACTCTCGTAAAAACTCACAGACACAACTATAAACCTGAACACTTTCCGCCTTTCCGTTTGTTACTGCGTCATATTAACCACCTTACTATAAAACAGGCTTGCCCTTCGTTTCAGTGGCTTCCTTGAACCCCACACAGGTGAGTATGTCGGCTAAATATGTCACCGTGTGTATAGACAGCACAAACTGATGAATCATTGCCGAATGTATGCCTTGCATAAAACGTGATTGCAAACTCTGCATTAGTACTGGCTGCTATTGTTGTCATGAAATTCCAGAAACGTAGATAATTTACGGTGAACATTGGAAATCCCAGTCACGTGGCCATTTCAACAACTCGTGAGTATGAGTCATTACTACGTGGCGCACATTGCATCAGCCCATATAGATTAAACCTCCACTGCAGTTACCTCCCTTAGTGTATTAATTGCGTCTCGCTAACTCCCTTCAGTGCTGTGTTTATGTGGTATGTGACCACCTTTCTATATATATATCGTTGACCGACTTGTGACGTGGTGTTATTCAGACCTAACGACCAGGATGTTGTTTTGGTGACTTTTATATCAGGTATCCGGTCTGATAAACAGCGATAGGATTCCTCAGGATCAACCATGCATATAGTCGGGGCTTGGGTGAATTGTCTCTGGTTACCAGATGCGTGTACGGTCACACACGTGTGGTGCTCCGGAATATATACACCTACTTTAACACTCACGTGTTAGTGAAACCTTCACAGACGATTCACTTGTAATTCAAGTTGGTTACCTTTGATAAATGTTGATAAGTACACATGGTTTGGTAAAATAAAAATACAGAAGAGGACTGTCTTTTGTCTATTCTTGTTAAGAAATTATCATTTAATTATTAGATTTTAACGCAGAGATTTATGCAAGACTACGCTAAAGGGAATTCTACATTATTAACGTCGGTTAACGGATCAATGCGGGTTTGATATACATGTCTCATCTCCCTTGGGAGTATATACAGCATAATGAGTTGGTACAGACACCTCTTGGGATATCGCACGTCTTCGCAAAACTATTAACATTGCAAAAGTACATTTGGAATAAAATGCAGGTATGTTTCATTAAGGGACACGATAAGCCTCGATGCATTGTCTCGTGATTCCGCATTCCTTTGTTCGCCTTGTCAGATGGAGGCAAATCTCGCCTTGCTGATTGTGTATTTTTGTGCCCCTGGTATGGTCTGCTCATGATATCAACCACTGGCTAGAAGCAAGGGAGCTGATCAGCAAAGAACCTCTCTCCATGATGTATACGCTATCGTCCAACAGACTGAACTATAGGGCTATATTTTGTAGATATACACTCCATTATGTATACTTGTGCTAATAACTTGTGCTTGTGTCTAGAACTATCCTGATACTGTTGGAACACTATCCTATTGTCAACCACTTGCGTCTGCAAACTATCTTGGTACAGCTGGAACACCCTCCTATTGTCAACTACTTGCGTCTGCAAACTATCTTGGTACTGTTGGAACACTATCCTATATTGTCAACCACTTGCGTCTGCAAACTATCTTGGTACAGCTGGAACACTTTTCTATTGTCAACCGCTCGTGTCTAGAACTATCCTGATACTGTTGGAACACTACCCTATTTTCAACCACTTGCGTCTGCAAACTATCTTGGTACAGCTGGAAACTATCCTATTGTCAACCACTTGCGTCTGCAAACTATCTTGGTACAGCTGGAACACTTTCCTATTGTCAACCGCTTGTGTCTACAAACCATCTTGATACTGTTAGAACACTATCCTTTTGTCAACCACTTGCGTCTACAAACTATCTTGATACAGCTTGAACACTTTCCCATTGACAGCCGCTTGTGTCTGCAAACTATCTTGATACTATAGGAACTCTATCTTATTGTCAACCATTTGGTCTTCGAACCATCTTGATACAGCTGGCACACCTTCCTATTGTCAACCGTTTGTGTCTACAGACCATCTTGCTACTGTTGGAACACTATTCTATTGTCACCCATTAGTGTCTACGAATCATCTTGATATAGTTTGAACACTTTCCTATTTTCAACCGCTTGTGTCTACAAACCGTCTTGATACTGTTGGGACACTTTCCTATTGTAAACCACTTGCGTCTACAAACTATCGTGATACTGTTGGAACACTATCCTATGGTCAACCACTTGCGTCTGCAAGCTATCTTTTAATGCATCTTGAACACTTTTCTATTGTCAGCCACTTGTGTCTACAAACCATCTTAATACAGCTGCAACATTGTCATATTGTTAACTACTTGTGTCTACAAGCTGTCTGGATACAGCTACAACTCTGTCCTATTGTCGACAAATCGTCTACAAGACGCATCGACACAGCTACAACTCTGTCCTGTTCTCAACCGTCTACAAGACGCATCGATACAGCTGCAACTCTGCCCTGTTGGCAACCATTCGTCTACAAGACGCCTTGATACAGATACAACTCTGCTCTATAGTTGACCACTCGTCCAGAAGACGCCTTGGTGCAGCTGAATACTGTACGTTATTATCAACCACTTGGCCACAGGTCACCTTGATACAGTCGAACACTGTATTTTATTGTCAACCAGTGTTCACAGATTGCCTTGATATAGCTAGAATACTTCCAGCACCGAAACACGTGCCAACTGTCCCTGCTGGCTTTGGAAGAAAGCAGCATTCACTCGCACTATAATTTTAGGACGAAACGCTTTTGGAAACCTCTTTCCTTAGTCGTTGGTTCTCATGGTGTATTTATCAAAGGAATCATCGTTATCACATTAGATATTAAAATTAATATGATACAGGAGCTTGTGAACTGCGTTTATTCATGATCAGTCGCAGGATCCTGTATGGGACGCAGTGATATCGGTCCATAAACTGTGACCATAACCCGTGGTAGGTATGTTTTTTGTGTTTGCATCACGATACAATCTAGATAATCACCATTCTTTCCCTATATTTCGTCACAGTCTGATAGCTTCTCCGCCGACCCGTCCCCTCCCCACGCCCCACTCGCAAACGTTCTAGTCGTGTCACCTGGATTATCCCAACCTTTGCATACCCTCTCCTATTGATAAGGTTGGGAGTAACCGGGGTGGTATTCTTTGCCAGCTGTTATTATAGTCTGACTGTTGTGTTTCTGGTTTCGTTGAATTTGTGGGTCATGGGAAAGGTGTACTATGTAATCAGTTTCAGATGAGAACTGGGACCCTTTCCAGCGTTCTCATTGTTAAGTATAGGTGCATCGTTCGAAAACTCTCCTCAGCGTAGAAGTCATCCTGATCAGATGAAACTATACGTATTACACCTGAGTGTGTGGCGACTTTTCTGCCTGGGCACAGGCTAAAACCTGAAATTATGCGGGGTTTGTATATGTAAGACTACCCGCAATGGCACATTGAATTTCAGTGTTCAATGGACATGTTGGCATGGTATTCATAATATTCCACGACGCGATCGTAACGCAACTCTCATTAACCAAAACGTATGCGTAAGTCAAAATGTAATACAGGGTTTTTAACCTGGCCCTGATGCCTCATGGGTGTAATGTCGCTCCATTGATGTCCCGGTGTTTACCAAACTGATGCTCCCATTACCACACGTACCCACCCCTCCACCCCTCGATGTCCGCACGACCCTGCTATACTCTCATTACCCCCGATGTCCGTACCACCTCCCTACTATACTGTCATTACCCCCGATGTCCGTACCACCTCCCTACTATACTGTCATTACCCCCGATGTCCGTACCACCTCCCTACTATACTGTCATTACCCCCGATGTCCGTACCACCTCCCTACTATACTGTCATTACCCCCGATGTCCGTACCACCTCCCTACTATACTGTCATTACCTCCGATGTCCGCACCACCTCCCGATGCTCTCAATACCCCCGATGTCCGCACTACCTCGCGATGCTCTCGTTACCTGGGTATCCGCAAAACCTCGCGCTATATTCATTACTCCGACATTCGCACCACCTCTCGATGCTCTGAATATCGCCGATGTCCGCACCACCTCGCGCTGCTCTCAATATCGCCGATGTCCGCACCACCTCGCGCTGCTCTCAATATCGCCGATGTCCGCACCACCTCGCGCTGCTCTCAATATCGCCGATGCCCGCACCACCTCGCGCTGCTCTCAATATCGCCGATGTCCGCACCACCTCGCGCTGCTCTCAATATCGCCGATGTCCGCACCACCTCGCGCTGCTCTCAATATCGCCGATGCCCGCACCACCTCGCGAAGCTGTCAATATCGCCGATGTCCGCACCACCTCGCGCTCCTCTCAATATCGCCGATGTCCGCACCACCTCGCGCTGCTCTCAATATCGCCGATGTCCGCACCACCTCGCGCTCCTCTCAATATCGCCGATGTCCGCACCACCTCGCGCTGCTCTCAATACTGATGACGTCCGAATCATCTTTCGATCCTCCCATAGCCCATACTCTCTGCATAAAAAACATGAATCTTTAAAGCTTTCGTGATGTTTACATGTCAACGTCAGGTCCCTTACAGCCCTGACGAAAGCCTTAAGTGACAGTTTTACACAAAAAAAGTAATTTTGAAACACGAAGTCCAAAATTCACAGACACAAAGATCGTTACACTTGCACGCACACACAACTACTGTAGTTCTATGGGTATGGAGCCAATAGAGTATGATAGAGACGCGAGAGGGAAACAAAATTAGAAGGTATATATCTGAATGAATATGGTTTTGCGCCACCTTTACCAATACTCTAATAGTATCACGATGGATGGTAAGAAATGGGCCGTTTAAACACCCTAATATGAAGAGTACTCTGTGATACAAGTTCAAGGTCGGTTGTCCCAGTTCAATATGTTTTCGGACAATTCTGTTTTCGAAGAGCAGGTAAAAACACCATAGAGCTAAGTCAGAGTATGTATACAAGCATTTACTCCGTCAGCCAGAAAGCCGACGGTCCTATTCACATGCGACCGCATTTCACGTTCGCTTTGAGTGAGATCACGAATAGAGACACTGGATATTCAATAGTACAAACAGATATACTTCAGTAAACACATTAGTGCATAGAACTATCTCAAGGTTATTTGCTTCACCGTTTATCCTGACAAATGGTCATCAAAATCGTATGTCAGGTGGGACTGTCGACATAGTGGGCTTTGTTTGGAAATTGGTAAACACACAGAGCATTGGATATATCCCCCTGAGAAAAACACATAAAATTGCAACGCTGTTGTATAGTGCAAAGACTCTTTTTTCGTATTGTTCTTTGAGAAATCGATGCTGCATGAGAAATCATATAGACACTCGCAGCCTCACCAGGTGTCTAAAGTCAGTGAAAGGACTCCTCATTACGAATTTACATGTTCAGCTAAATTCGTATAACATCGAATGTGTTTCAGTGACAGCGTCATCGAATGTGTTTAGGTTGCATAGAATGTTTAATGAGGTGACACATTAAAACACCTCCCAAGATGTCCTTGGTTAGACTTGTTAAGTCATATTTAATTGATCAATATTGACTGTGCTGATGACAAACACATAAACTCAGGGTCAAAAGAAACGTTGGCTTCAAATGTTCTAATTCAATAAAACCATATGATAACGAATGTCAACAGATATTGTTTCACAAACAAAATTACCATCAGGATGACCGAGATCATCAACCGTATGATGATACTGTGGATAGTGAGCATGCTTGTAACAGGCGTTGGATTGTCCATAATTCGATCACATTCGATTGCAGTCATTACACAAATCACTTAAAAGTCACATTCCATTATCAACAGCAAGTGTGTCGACATGTATAGCTAGTATGTAATTCCTGACACGACGTCGTACAGACGTTACCAGTCTCCTGAAAATGGCTGGAGTGACGTGACGCCACACTTATTGCACTGCCTGCGTAAACGTCAATCTGTCACGTGGACGTTGCTGACGTTGGGGAGTATGTCTCCAAAGATGTTCCAAGGTATGTTCTGTCAGATCCATTTCAGGGAATCCGGTAGGTCAAGGAAGAACTTGTATCTTGTTGACACTGAAAAAGTATTTAGTAACACGAGCATTACTGTGGAGTGCCGTTATTCAATTGACACGGCACCCTTGGGTTATTTTCTGCAGGAATGGAAGAAATATTTGTGTCAAGCGTTTAGGGCGGCACCATTCAAAACCATCAGGTCGGTCTTCACCACAAATGTCGCCCCAGATTATAACACTTTCACCGCCATGAGGATATACTTCTTAGACGGACGATGGCGATATTTGTTTGTGTTCTGGCCAGGCTTTACATCCAATCAGAATTTTCTTATGCACTGTCTCAGAGAAGAATAAGAAGAAATCCCCCAAATACCCATATTGCACCTTAAAATCGTGATGCAGATTCAAAAAGAGGCCATTGTGTCTGAGAGAATGTTTTATGATGCCTCTAAGCATGGTTTTAGTTGTGAATTATAATTGTGTCAACGTTTATAAAAACAGCCACTGACTTTATACCATACAAAAGGCTAAGAACTGAAATCTTTCATATTATTAAAATAAATCTATCGGTCAGGTCTATCACAATATAAAAGATTCGAGTGGTCATTAATTTACATTGGGCAGTAAATGCACAGAATATTAGGTTTAGTTCATAATTTGATATGTTTATTAAGTGCATGTTCTTAGGGAATACTGAACAGCAAAGGAAGGGCAACTCTGGCTTTTTGTCAAGTATTCAAATAGAAGACATAAAATTTAACGATATGTGGAATGTCATTCACGTATCTTTAGTGAAAGAATGTAGACTAAAAACCAGAATATTTATCTGGATTGACACACCAATCTGGGGAGTAGTTCTAGGATGCGTTCATATTCTCAATTCAAGACTGTTTTCATAGTAGGCCTATATTTATTATCACACAATCTTGATAAGTTGAGAACAGTTTGGGCTCGCTTTCGGTATTGCTAACATCCAGCAGTATCGCGGGGCGGGTTGAGTATTCGACAGTAGCGAAAAGGAGTTACCTGACTGCCCCAGTTTGACGTAAAATTATGAATCTGAGGAAATCTGGACTTGCATCCTTTAAGGCTTTAGGGAGGGCTAAAGGAGTTAGGAAAATAGTGTGGTTCAGGTACTGTGAGACTGGCAAACACAAACACTTTGACCGCTTTAAAATACTAATTATCTTGGATTAGGATTTTCACCTCACCTTAGGTATTTCCTTGATATGACGCTAACATGTATAGTGAACAGGTTTTTCCAGACAAACAAATGGGTTTCCTCAAATTATGGTGATTATTCAGAGGCCCAAGGGCGCTGTAAGGTGAATAAATCGTCACATCTTGCCTCATTTCCTCGAGGGGTGATGTTTGTGTATGAAACGCACCCACTGTAGGTTTGATTGATGGTTATGTTGTTGTTTATGTCAATGGACACGTGCAAAAGATGTGAGCGGCGTCAAACATACCGCTCAGATAAACTTGGTCAGCATCTGGTCACTGGCCGAGATATAATTCTGTCAATGATAAAAAGTAGTGCGCATTTGGAATGGACGTGTTATACAGTATGTGAACATTTTATTCCACTATATTTTGTTTTAGCATAAACATTTCCATACTTCCGAAACTGAAAAATATTTTGTACAAGTATTTGAGTTGACAACTTCTGCTTTTCTAGCACAGAAATGTAATGTATAATAATACTGAAAAAATATCGATTTTGTAATTTCAGTAGATTAGCTATAAGTAAGCCCAAGGTTTTCTACTCGTGAAGGTCCCGGGGTAGAACAGGCCTTCAGCAACCCATGCTTGCCATAAAAGGCGACTATGCTTGTCGCAAGAGGCGACTAACGGGATCGGGTGGTCAGGCTTGCTGACTTGGTTGGCATATGTCATCGGTTTCTATTTGCGCAGATCGATGCTCATGTTGTTGATCACTGGATTGTCTGGTCCAGACTCGATTATTTACAGACCGCCGCCATATAGCTGTAATATTGCTTAGTGCAGCGTAAAACTAAACTCACTCACTCACCCAAGGTTTTCCTTCAGTACTTGCATGCTGAATAGCAAAACATACGCAAGTTAAGTTTTTCTGTCAAATTTTTGGAACAGAAGACAAACACATGAATACTTACTTTATGAGATTTCATTTTTTCGAAACTTGCGTTTCTATTGCTGTTCAGTATATATTATAAAATGTCTATCTGTTTCCGAAACTGTTTTATTCCTCTCTGGTGCATCGAGTTTAAGTACATTTTAATGTCATTATTAGACAGTATTTTGTGCTTATTGCAGGCACGTGTGTGGATGTTGCTTCTGGGATGCCAAGTCACATATTCCCATGTGTGGGAAAAATATGATAGATTAGCAATCATCTTGAAACTACTTCTCATTCTAACCATGGCGCTGTAAGATTTTAACCGAAAGACATGATATGATGAGAATCCGTGTACGTAAAAGACATGTGGAGTCCTTATCAGACTCCTTTAGGTAGATCCCTTTTAAAATACATACAGTACTTAAATGCTAACTGTTTGAAAATAACATTAGGGTGTTTTTAATATTGGAACAAGTGGACTTAAAGTACCTTCCTTAAAAATATACATGTACAAAATAAAGCGCTTATACTCAAAACGAAGCGTAGAACAATGCTTATTTTCATTTTGGCTGTCTCATAATGTCCCTGAACGATATTAGTTTCTCTACAGCCAAGCCTTTCCTGCACTGCTAAAGCCCTAATAGAAGCAAGTGTAGTTTGTCTCCCTGGGATTCTTTCTCAGTTTAAATGGGTTTATTTGTTACAATCAAAATCATATATATTCAGAGACTAATCGTTACTCTACGTAGGTCTGTGGGAGTCTACTTTGCCGTTAATACCAGGCCCCTTAGTTAGACCCCTTTTCTAATGTAGACCCTAGAGCCTCGGAGGTTACATTGTGCCAAGCCCATTCAGTCTGTCATTGCATTCATTGACAGGTCGCTATTGACAAAGTTGAAAAGCTGTTGTTCAGTTATCCCGTACTCCCTGCATTACAAAACACAGGAATAATGTTCGCCCGTTGTTACCGTCACCATGGCAATATTCACAAATACGACTATAGCATAAACAGCGTCTCTAAGACAGTACATATGAACGTCATGATCCCTTACTGAAAGGCCATACGTGTGAACGGGAAACCGTCGTATGTTATTATTATTCCGCCCCTTCATAGCAACAGGTGTATGAGTGAGTCATCGTTTGTCATCATGGCCATATTTGTCAATATTACTGCAATGACGTGTATAACACAACTGAGGTAATTGTACCAATAAATCGCACATGTTTTCATCTGTTACCTGGTAAAATTCACCGGGACTAGACCTGTCATACTCGATGCAGGAATATGTTCGCTCCGTTGTCCTCTTCGCCATGGCAATATTCACACATGCGACTGTAAACAACGTCTCTGAGACTTGTAAATATCAGCGGCATATACTTGTGTCTCACAGCACTAAGATAGTCATAAGTCAGTGTTAGTGTACGGCTCTTACGACTATCATAGCACTAAGAGAGCTTCGAAACTCTAGGCCCAGTAGTAGTAGGGAGTGAGTGAGTTTGGTTTTACGCCGCTTTTAGCAATATTCCAGCGATATCACGACGGGGGACACCAGAAAATGGGCCTCACACATTGTACCCATGTGGGGAATCGAACCCGGGTCTTCGGTGTGACGAGCGAACGCTTTAACCACTAGGCTGCCCCATCGCCCCTGTAGTAGTAGTAGTAGTAGTAGTAGTAGTAGTAGTAGTAGTAGTAGAAGCAGCAGCAGCAGTAGTAGTAGCAGTAATAGCAGCAGCAGCAGCACTAACAGTAATAGTAGTAGCAGCAGCAGTAGTAGCACTAGTAGTAGTAGTAGTAGTAGAAGCAGCAGCAGTAGTAGTAGTAGCAGTAATAGCAGCAGCAGCAGCACTAACAGTAATAGTAGTAGCAGCAGCAGTAGTAGCACTAGTAGTAGTAGTAGTAGTAGTAGTAGTAGAAGCAGCAGCAGTAGTAGTAGTAGCAGTAATAGCAGCAGCAGCAGCACTAACAGTAATAGTAGTAGCAGCAGCAGTAGTAGCACTAGTAGTAGTAGTAGTAGTAGCACTAGTAGTAGTAGTAGTAGTAGTAGTAGTAGTTGTTGTGTAGACGAATGCAATGCATATATGCCGATACACACATGTACGTACACATATAAAAGCACTGATACAAGCTTGTTCACAAAGTCATGACGACTGTGCCCAAGACTATGTTCAGGCAGTATCAGATAAAGATACTAACAATTACAGAAATGAGCACAAATAAAGGCTCATCACCACCTTGGGTGATAGGTAGCATGTCTTCTTTATCTGATATACCGTCACCAAGTTAAGCTGGAATATTTTCATAACAGACAGTTTAAAATCGAAATGGTCAAATGCCACACCAACATTTCTGCATTGTTTCCCTCGCCCTATCAGAAAGCAGTAGATAATTTTAAAAACGTGAGAAATAGGAAAATATTTGACAAAATACCTCTTTCATAACTCTGCACAAATCATTTCAAACGGCACATAATGTACACGTTTGCAAATGGAGTATTTATTGTACAGATCTTCATAGGTCACGATTCTTGAAGTTTTTTTAAACTCTGTGATTCAAATTAACCCACTTTGTGCAATCGAAATAATCACGTTCTTGTTGAAGGCGATTTCTGTTTCATGCAATTGTAAATGTTCTTCGCGTTAATGCTGTCTAATAACGGGTAGTCCATCCCAGAAGCCCCGTTATAGCACTTCTGGGTCTATAGGTAACAATACCAGAGAAAATCGAAATGCTTGGTAATGTACCGCCTCTACACACGTATACAACCTTTCGAAACTAACAGAATTATTTCGTACGCGCAGACAATCAAAGCCACAGATCTATTGCTATGTACGACTGATTGCGAAACACCTTGAAAAAGACCACAGAAGTAACCTTCAAATAATGCCATATGGGCGTTGATCGTTATAGCGTGTGGAATCAATAACTTAATCATACCTGTGATTAATATGTACAGGTTACATCACATTGATTTTATAACAAGTTCAACAGCACATGCGCAATACACACTGCGATTAGCATAACTAGTTGGTAAAATCCTAATATATCATATCCGTTTGTGGGTCGAGTTTCGTAAGGATAAACCTGTAAGGCGCTTGTAGATTAAACGGCTATTCCACGTCGGAAAATCTAAGTCGGGATCTGATATACCAGTGAGAAAACAGAGCCCCTCCCTCATGGACGCTCTCATTCGTTAAGGTGTTGGCCGGTCGAACAGGAATACGTTGAATGACAAGCCAGTGCGGCCACGTCGAGCGCAGAAATCACGTGCCTGCTAAGCGACCACGTGATCTGGTGTTTACAATGACGTGGAACAACGAGTATAAATAGCAGCCGGCAGACTACACATTTCATCTCGAAACACCGAGCTGAATAGCTGATACCACGATAACGTGGAACGATGTTGGATATGCCTGAACGGGCTTTTAGGCCTTCAAAGGGCGATCAAATGCTAGATTGTGACATGGACACAAGTGACATTGGGGTAGTTGATGAATTTGGTTTCCACACCTCGTCCTCTAAACTGAAGTCGTCTGACGCAAAGCAGCAACGTGCAAGAATGGACAACGTCTCCAAAGTGGACAACGCTTCACCACTTACGGGTCAAGAACTGTCTCAGGATCTATTTTCTCTGATCGGTATGTAAAACATTCATAAATTGTGTTGGCAAGTAGCTGTGTGTAATTATAGATTTGTGCACTGGCAGCCACACCCATGAACCATATGGTCTACCATATAGCATTCATACATGCATGCATGCATGAATATATCACGTTAACATATGAAAATGACTCATATGAACTGACGAGTTTTTCGTGTTATTTACATACTCTGAAATGTGTGTAACTATGCTTTAGTATTGCACGTTGCGAGGGAAGAGCCCAGTGGTTACAGGGTTGGGTGGTCACGCCGAAAGCTGGGTTCGATTCTCAGCATGGGTGCAATGCGTGTAATCCAATGCTGAGATATTGCTGGACTATAAGCGGCATAAAACCATTTTCCTCCACTACAATGCAATTCCCCCTAAAATTCGATAAGATCCCCTATCCCCCAGAAATGTTAACAAGAACAAAAATTAAATTTCTTGAAATGGCATTTCTAGAAGTTGGATATGCCCTTCCAGCACGTTCAGATACAATAAAAATTCGTGTGAAATCCAGGTTTTGACTAGAATGAAATTTTAGAGGCGATACCGGTGGTAGTCTTTCCGTATTTATCACTCAGATCTTGATAGATCGTCATACACTAGCTTTTTGTGACCCTGCAATTCAAATTCATCCAATTTGGTGTAAGTTGAGTGTTTTCTTTCCTGATCAAAGTGTTGATGTGTTAAAGAGCATAACATATGCCATATTCAGGAAACATGGTGGGCAAATTAAGCGATAGTGCTTGATGAAAGAACTCGGTAGTTCTATGATGAGTGAGTGATTTAGTTTAGCACCGCTTTGAGCAGTGTCAGCCAGATTTTAATGTAAAGTCAGATGGTTCCGATGATTGTTGTGGTGCTAACATTCCTTTTCATGAATGCAGAATGACATTTGATTTTGACAGGCAAATGAGATAGAAAAGACACGGTTAAAGCTAATGATATAAATGCAGATATGCGGAATGTGATTTTGTGTTGTGTGGGAGTTTGTCTTCTGTTAATATGTATCTTAGATTACATTTTTTTCACGACGGTTTAACATGCCAACTTTATTGCAGATTCTTTCAATCTCGAAGCCCCTGTTGAGAATTTCAACAACGGCGACACAAACGCATTCCAGTCTGTGATTGAAGACGTCATAGACGCCGCGCCCTCAGGTGATGAGTTCGACTTTCTGGATAATATTTGTGGTTTCACCAGTAGCGACATTCCCGTGAAAAACAATAGTTCATCAGTGACGGGCACCGCTTGTGTCTACACATGTGCCTCGGAGAAAGACAGGCGCGGCGACCAGTTAACATGCGCACGGACTGATTCGTCAACATGCATCAGTGGAGTGTACGACACGTGGAATGCACTCTCTCCCGCCGATCAGGAACTGCTTGAAAAATTACCTGTATTTTTAGAAAATGTTGACTCTGTGTTGATCTCAAATTCGACGAATGGGCGTGTCCGACCGAAGAAGCGAGAATGGGATTCGGAAATTCACGAGGTTGAACCTCGCAAACGATTACGATCAGACGATACGCTTGGTATCTTCAGTCATTCAAAAGACGACGAAAATACTGGCATTTTATCACGTGATAATATTTGCGCGAGGGGATCATGAAACTCTTTTATCGCCATATGCATATTGTTGCGCGTCATAATCGTTGTTATTCCATTGCATTGATTCCCATCAAAGTGTTCATCGAAGACTGACTGTTGTGATTTTTATGGACCTGAAAGGAAGTGCCAACTGTTGTTTGTTTTGTGTTGTTTACATATGTTACTGGAACGACAGATGCCGCCTTTTATAAAGTTATCTGTCAAAATAGAATATTTGTCTTGTTGTTTTTTTCTGGAAAATTGACGAAGAAAGTTGTGTAAAACCCAACTCCCGCACTCGTGTTATCATTGTGCTCAATACGTATGTAGTAATATGATAGAGATCTCACAACTGCCACGACCAGTGCTGTACGTTATGTGGGTCACCTAGTATATACACAAGTCGAACCTTGCGTTTATGGTCGAAACATGAAGTATTTTTAAGTTAGCACTGCGCTTAAGACGCTTCAAACAGAAAGGACTGTCGGGTAGCGTCGAACACTCGTCAACCCGAAGACTCACGTTCGATTCTCCACATGGGTACAATGTGTGAAGCCCATTTCTTGGGTCCCCCGTCGTGATATTGCTGGAATATTGCTAAAAACGGCGTAAAACCATACTCACTCTATCAGTTGATGATATACTCGGGCAGTGAAACGATATAAGATAGAACATCCTGTGAGGCGACCCACGTCAGTATGACAACATCCGACTGTTCTTCACCGCTCCTGCCAACCTATGTTAGGTTGCGTTTCAGCATTATCTCTGCGGGAACATCACCAATAGGCGTCGTATCTGGGTGCGAAGAGGTGATATTGTCGTATTTATAAACTAATCAATACATATTTGTTTGTGAATAGGGTGACTGCAAGGAGTCGTAAACAGTTATCGACGTCTGGGATAGGTGTCAGTCTAACCAGTGCATGGGTGCCATGGCGAACCTACTTGTTTGAAACCAAAAGAAATGCTCTTGAAAACGTTTCCACTGGGTTTGGATTTAGGCCCAAGAATCATATTATCGTCTCAACATCCTCAGGGAGTCACAATGTATAATCAGGTTGTTTCCTGACTGCCACGGGGGCGGTGGGGTAGCCTAATGGTTAAAGTTTCCGATGACCTGGGTTCGATTCCCCACATGGGTATAATGTGTAAAGCGACTGTTTTGTGTCCCCCTCCCACCCATTGTGATATTGCTGGAATATTGCTAAAAGCAGCGTAAAACCATCTTCACACACACCCTCTGCCCCGAAGATATGTGTCTTTGTTCATGGTTTTGACCATCGGTTTGTCATGGCAACTGGTATATCGCCCCTTGTATTTCTGCTACGTTACTGCGTAAAAGTATCCCCGCAATATAAAACAACTTCCTCTGTCTTCGTGGCGTTTCCGGCCCAGAAATGACCACTCTCACAGAGTCACATGAATCTGTCTTGAATGTGATGGACATCATGATAACATGTCCGCTACATCCTTCCGGCTACCGATAGCCTCCCACAACGCGACAGTGTAACCAACACTCCTTACCAGACAGATCTTTAGACCTGTGCAAAATGTATTCGGACACCAGACGCAATTTCCATAGACTTTCCATGTAATTTTAGTGAAGCATAAATATTTTTTCATGGAGTGAGTTTAGGATGGATCAGTGTAAAATCTGACAAAGCAAATTTAAAATCATCTTTGATGTGCGCACATAATTTCAGTTCAATATTCCAACCACTAATTAACTAATGACATGACATCACATCAACTTACATACTCGTATGGTTCCACAATGCACAGTCCCATAGGTCGCTATGTTAAAGGCATTGTACACATGTTGATTAAATTGTTGCCATTCGATAAACAGCCAACGGAAAAATATACAGAAATTATGTGATTGTAGGTAAGACGATTCCTCACAAATGAGGAAAATTTGTCTTGGATCTTACCACAATCAAATTCATGAAAACTATTTATCTACACTAAATTAACATGTAAGCCTATGGAAATTATGTCGAGTGTCCGAGTACTTTTGCTTGACCATGAAAAGCTAAATTCTCTGATGATTGGTGAGCGTGTGATATGTTGCGGGGGAACATATCCGTATCGTCCTTGAGTACTTGAGTATAGGTGACGTCGTTTGTGGCGCAGATTCATGGTACGTACATCACGTCTTCTTCGTGTGGTTTTATTGATTAGGAATCGTCCCACAGAAATAAGGATTGTCTTTAACAGCGCATTGTCAAGCCGGAAAGAATGGGATTGGGTCGTTTCTTTGTCATATCATACAGAGGTCGTAAAAACAGACAGCGGTTATTGATAATAAAGCACAAACCAGCATTGCTGTGATGCTGTTAAATGCTGTCACAGCGTAAGCCCGGCCAGTCAGACTAACACATGTAAAAGTGTAGTACAAGTAATTTGGCTAGAAGACCCATAGAGTGAAGCACAATAGTGGTAATGAATGGGTTTCACCTGGTTGTGTCATGATCTTTCGAACCCAGTTGAGGTCCTGTGCCATAATCCGGTTATGACATGTAAAAAACGGGAATTGATTCGAGGGACAATTTGAGTTCATACTGACGCACAAAATGAACCTGTATTCACGATTGTATCGTCGGCAGGACGGACGGACCGATTGACCGAATGAATAAGTGAGTGAGTGAGTTTAGTTTTACACCACTTTTAGTAATATTCAAGCAATATCAGGGTGAAAAGGGTTGGGTGTGTGTGTAGGGGGTGGGGAGAGATGTGTGTGTGTGTGTGTGTGTGTGTGTGTGTGTGTGTGTGTGTGTGTGTGTGTGTGTGTGTGTGTGTGTGTGTGTGTGTGTGTGTGTGTGTGTGAAGTGTAGTCTGGTGTAAATGGAGAACTGAGAAATCTTCGGTGTCAATGGGGAATTTCTAGCGAGGTGGGGAATTGTCTGGTGGGGCAGGGGATTTGTCTGATGGAGGTGGAGATTTATACGGTGTGGGTGATGAATAGTCTGGTGAAGAGGGGAATTGTATGGTGGCAGACCAGGCTGCAATTGTCCTGATTCGAAAGATCAGTGACACTGTATCGTATAATAATAGATGATTTGGATCAAGTCACGACACGGGCCGGCGCGAGGTTATACTGCAATACTGCTGACAACTTATCGAGCAATACATCGGTGTCCCGATAGCTCTGCCCTTGATTTATCTATGGAGTACACTTCACAAGCAGTCTTAACAAGGATACTGGTGATACTATCTCACAGACCACTCATCCTGTGCATCTTCGATACGCTTCCTCATCAGAGTGGATGCTTCACTTCAAGAGTCGCACACTCCCCGGCCGTACAGATCTGGAAATATTTCAAGTGGCAGGGCAATTTTGTTATTCCGGACCGGAAAGTCCTCGCATCACCCCATGCTCGTTGTTATTGTATGCGTCAGCAGATATGATTGTTTGTTGTTTTGTGCTGTCAGCTGGCGGCGGTCTGCACGCAATCGCATCACAGAAAGTCCAGTGATTAACATCATAAACATCGATCTTCACACCAGGGTTACAATGACATGCATCAACTAAATCAATGGGCCCGACCACCCGATCCCGTTAGTCACCCGTTAGAACCATGGGCTGATGTATGACGATTCTCCACGTGTACCTGTAGACCCCCCAATTCTAAAACGGGGCTTCTTGGATGGACTACCCGTTATCAGACAATATGAAATCAACGCTAAGAGCATTTACATTTGATTGTTCAACAGAAATCAGAAATCGCTTTCAACAAGAACGTTTAGCATAATGTAATTACCGTAATGGGCCAAAGTTGGTTAATTTGAATCACAAAAACGTACGGAAAAATTAAAAAACCCATACAAAAACAGTATCATGATCTGTGTAGATCTATGTGATAAATATTCCATTTGTAAGCATGTACATCATGTGCCGTTTTAAATGATTTGTGTAGATCTATGAAAGACATGGCGATAGTACAAACATTTTCCTATTTCTCACGTGTTTAAAATCATCTTCTGCTGGTAGGACGAGGGGAACAATAGAGAAATGCAGGTTTGGCATCATATACTTGGTGACGGTATATGAGATGAATAAAACATGCTACCTATCACTTAAGTGGTAATAAAGGAGCCTTTATTTGTGCTCATTTCTGTAATTGTTGGTATAGTCATCTGATACTGCCTGATGTGTTGTCGCATCTGCCAACGTCGTCCTGGGCACAGTCGTCATGGGGTGATCTAGGAATTTTTAAAGGAGCGGATTCTAAACACCCTTCCTTCCTTAATCCGACATGTGCTGCTACTACTCCTACTGCCAGTACTATCACTGCTGCTTCTACTGCTACAGGGGCGATGTCTTAACCCAGTAGTTAAAGCGTTCGCTCGTCACGCCGAAGACCCGGGTTCGATTCCCCACATTGCTACAGTGTGTGATTTTGTGTGTCCTCCAGCGTAAGATTGATGGATTTGTTAAAAGCGGCGTAAAATTAAATAACTCACTATTGCCATGGTGTCCAGGACAGAAGAACGATACAAATTATTGTATCGAGTATGACTGGTCCACTCCCTACGAACTTAACCAGGGCGATAGATCGCAACGATGTGCGATTTATTGGTACAAATTATTATTACCTCAGTTAAATACGTCATTGCAGTAATATTGACAAATATGGCCACGATGACAAAGGATGACTCACTCAAACACCTGTTGCTGTGAAGGGGACAGAATAAAAACAACCTACGAAGATTTCCCGTTCACACGTATGGCCTTTCAGTAAGGGAACACGACGTTCATATGTACAATCATAGAGACGCTGTTTATGCCATAGTCGTATTTGTGAATATTGCCATGGTGACGGTAACAACGGGACGAACCTATTTCTGTGTTGTGAAATACAAGACGTACCAGTCATACTCGATACAAGAATCTGTATCGTTCTTCTGTCCTGGACACCATGGCAATAGTGAGAATAGTGAGTTATTTAATTTTACGCCGCTTTTAACAATTCCATCAATCTTACGCCGGAGGACACACAAAAAGCGATAATTGAACAAGAGCTTCTCACTGACAAAGTGAATGGACTTGGTTTAAATGTAACCTTCGAGACTCTGGGGTCTACATTAGAAAAAGGGTCTAACTCAAGTCTGGAAGGGGGTGGGGTCGAACTTAGTCTAGTATGAGCGGCCAAGTAGATCCCTACATCTCTAGTTAGACTAAAGTGTAGTCTCTGAACATATATATTTTTTATTGTCGCAAGTAAACTCAATTAAATCCAAAAGGAGCCTTGGTGAGACCAACTAGACTTGCTTCTGGTAGACCTTTAGCACACCAGGGAGGGCTTGGTTGTTGCGAAAATGATATCGTTCAGGGACTATATGAGACAGATTGAATATAAAAAGACATTGTTTTACGCTTCGTTTTGAGTATATACCTCTTATTTTGTACATATATATTTTCAAGGAAGATACGTTGAGTGCACATGCCCCAATGTTAAACACACTCTAATGTTATTTTTCTAAAAAAATCATTTGAATAAATTCTTCAAAAAACTTCACATTTCCTGCAGTATACACAATGCTAACTCCAACTTGACTGAATGAAGTTGTGTGACGCCTAATCTAAACAGCTCCGTTATGTTAAGCATTGTGGGCTTGATGATGGTGGAAGTGCCAAAAGCTATTCGTGTCTTGAGCGTTTGCCACTATGAGCTTCCAACAGACCACGGATTCGAACCAACGATCAACAAGTTCCTCTGTTCTCCCTCAGGAACGAGTAGTTTACATATGCCCAAACTCCATCTACGAGCATGGTTGATATTTAACATTATTTTTTTCCAGTATTCTATATGTTTTGTTCTATTTTATTTCGAGATCCGATAGATTGCGTTGTGGATTGTACAGATTTGGGATACATTTGGAATGCTGAGTGAGTGAGCGAGTTTTTGCGCCGCTTTCGGCAATATTCCAGCTACACGGCGGCAGTTTGTAACCAGACAACCCAGTGGTCAGAAGCATGAGGAACCGATGACACGTGTCAACAAAGTCACAGAGTCTGACCTTCCGATCCAGTTAGTCTCTTACGAGAAACATAGTGGTCAGCTTATTAGAAACATTGTCAGCAAGCATGGGTTGCTGAAGACCTATAGTCCGGGTCTTCCCGGGCACAGGAACGTTTATGATGCGGCATGATGGTACACTCACTCAGTCAGTGTACTTCGTTATGGAGTCGTCGGACATAGTACGTAGGTGGGACAGCCTACATTCCAGGGCGAGCAACATATCAACACCGATGATGTTGTGTATGTGTTTCACTGTAACTGTATAAATAATGCGTCAGCAAGCACCGTTACCTGCTCAAGGTCATCTGATGGACCACATCTACAATAATCAGCTGAAACATATCACACTGTGGCTAAACATTGCATCTGCCTTCTAAACAAGCCCTGGTCTGATGCATGTTGAATATGTAACGTAACAACAACGTTCAGTACATAAAAAGTACTGCTATTCACACCTCCAATGCTAGGTTCCAGTGAAATCCATCTTCATGCTATACATACTGGCTTCGCACACACACACACACACAGAGAGAGAGAGAGAGAGTGAGTGAGTGAGTGAAGTTTTACGCCGCTTTTAGCAATATTCCAGCAATATCACGGCGGGGGACACCAGAAAATGGGCTTCACACATTGTACCCATGTGGGGAATCGAACCCGGGTCTTCGGCGTGACGAGAGAACGCCTTAACCACTGCTCTACCCCACCGCCCCAGAGACAGAGAGAGAGAGACAGACAGACAGACAGACAGACAGACAGAGAGAGAAAGAGAGATTCAGAGACTAAGCCTTAGTCTAAACCTGGGTCTTCAGTGTAATCTGCCAGTTCTTTAACCTAAAGAATACCCCACCGACCTGGGATATACCATCAACACTAGCATGACAGCCCAAGCTGTGACTGAGCCTACTTTCTGATAATTACTTTGGCATTAATTTAAAAGTGCTTTAGTGTTAGTACAAGCATACATATAGAGCTAATATCCAGCACTAAGAGTTGCCCAAAGGCGCTTTAAAGTACTTGAGATACAGGTTAGTTACAGTATCCGAGTCTGTAATAGTGTCTTTAGTGTTGACTTAGATATTAACGACTGATTATGTGATCTGATGTCAGATGGATAGTGTATGCGACTGTCGATAGTTAATCAATTGACTTCTGTTGATAAATATATATGGTTTTTTTTGTTGTATTTTTATGGTTTGGGTGCAGATGTGAAGCTTCCTCGAGTTAACTGTTTATTTAATCGGGGTTTCACGTTTACTGTCAGTTATTAAAAGACCGAAACTACATTAACTTGTTTTCACTTCATGTAAATTATAAATTCACTTGGGAAATGACTGAAATGAGACAATTCAAGGAGAAAAAACAAAATGTTTGTAATAGTTGGTCGCAATAGACTATCGCTATCGCAATAGTATCACCCCTGAATCATTCTCGAAAAAAACAAGGCGTTTTAATGCGTGGCTCTTAAAAAGAGTCTACTTTTTCTGTCTCGTGTGTCAAGAAACTGCTAACACTAGTAGTACTTCGATTGCGTTGATCGGTCCACAGGTAATCAATCATTGGTTAATCTGGCTCAGATACGTTATATATCGCAAAAGGATTGGCCGTGTCAAGAGGTGAATCATGCCTCGCGGAGTTACCTCCCCTGCGGAAACCACCGCGATAAGCCAAGTAGTATGTGAGTGAGCACGGCGTTATGCTGTTTTTGACAATATTCCAGCAAACATCACGGCTGGGGATTCCAGAAAAGGGCTTCACACACTGAACCCATGAAGGGAATCGAACCCGGGCCCTCGTCCTGACAAGCGAACGCTTTAACCACAAGGCTACCCAACAGCTCTAATAAGTCGAATAGGGGAATAAGGGCAGAAGATTGAGCGCAAATTATATTATCAAGAAATAAAATAATAAAATCACATCACCAAGGAATAAAGCAAAATTCTAAGGTATTTTCTTTTGAAAAGTAAAATTCATAAATGTGAACTTTCTCATTCTAAGAGACGCGACGCTTGGGAGTACATTCTTACACTTTCATCAGTTGAAGGAAGGTTAGTAAGCATGATACATGTACACGTGAGGACAATAAATGTGATAATATGATTCAAATGGACACATAACATGAGCCGTCAGTACGCAATGGAGGTATATAAGCCAGTGCTAAATTAGTTCTGAGACGTAAAAAGGGAAGACAGACTGGGTAGTTAGAAATGATTTGTGATACGATGAACCTTTTCTGCCAGTATCCATTAAACAGACGTCCGTGTGTCCATCACTGTCATCGGTCAGAATTTCACACAGCACACTTTCAATGTATGCAGTTGTGTCTAATTCACGTGTTCCATTGTCTAATTCTTCATACAAAGCTGTCTTTCGGATAACTACCCGGTGCACCTTACCGGGTTCACAGAAACCAAGGATTACCTGTGTCTTCTATTATCCCTGATTCTTCAATAACATGTTCAGTTGAGAGCTGTCAAGGTGACCTCGTTAATTTGTCCCTTTGAAATCACGTACAGTTCCACCTTACTGAATAAGTTCCACATTACGATTATCTTTTTGTCGGTACTCAGCTTTGTAACTGGTTTATCTATTTTTATCGTTTAATCTTACAGTTATTTGTGTTTTAACATCTAGTCTTTTAACCGGATTACCTAAACGCCATTACTTCATACGCGACACGAATTTCGTAACTTAGTCAATTTTACTCTGTTTTCATAGACCAGTACCGAGGTGTAGTAGTTAGACCGTCCGCCCGGAAAGCGGATCGGAAGGTGGCGGGTTCGATATCCGGCCTCGTCATTACCAAAAGACGTTAAATATGGTACTTGTTGGTACCTACGGTGTAGTATTTTGGTGAGCAAGCACAATGAAACCTGAAGTCTGGGCTAGTACAAACAGCCACACATACGTATGCATGCACACAGTAATATGAGTTGAATATCCTGAAGTACGACGTTCAATTCATCAGCGCTTCAGCATGGGAAGGTTTCATTTTTCAGGATTGTCGTCTTCTGCCCCGCTTCACCGACTCAGGAGACTGGATAATTTCATTTATCAGACTCAAATACCACCAAAGAGGCTTGTGTGAATAGTAATGACCCGAGTGTTCATGCGTAATTACATATTAATGACGACATCGTATACTATAAAAGATGAACGATGGAGAAATCCTACAGCTATATAAAGCACACATAATCCGCAACAAACACAATACTTACGCTGAATCTATGTTTGGTGTTACAGTTGCTATGCAACTAGTGGACGACTGCGCCAGAACCAAATAAGGATTTCACGTGTAGCTAATTATAGATATTAGCACACGTTTTCCGCTCATTTCAACTCAGGGACGACTGGGAGCAGACGAACTGTGTACCCTTGGGTGATTATCACATGACATGTACCTAAGTTACCCTGATGTGAACGCCCACGTGTTTCAATTTGTTTAATTTGAAGTTAACATTACTTTTCTCAGCAATACACTAAATTGATGGAGATAATTTCAGGACGTCAATGTCTTCAGTGTGAGCAACAAAACATTGACCGAAACTCCCCCCAGCCCCCTCCCCCCCCATCTTTAAGATACGTCGACATCCGTATCACTCCTAAATGCCATTCAAAACACCATTTAGTCCGGGGATTCTTTTTTTAATTTTATTAAGATCGTTTCCGCGAACCGATTGCGGTAGGATATAGAATTCCGGACAGTCTTGAATTTATCTGTGAACACAGAGCGGACGAGCTACCGATGTTTGACGGTCGCTTGATGTGAGCTCTCACGTGGCAAGGGCGAAACTTGCTTCTCTCCACCATTATCACAGAATGTGAGTTTCTGAAGAGGAAGGAGCAGAATTATCATCTTCATGTGTAAGAACATTGAGCACTTGCTTCTTGTTACACCGAATATCCAAAATGTTTCAATGTAAAATTAATGCTCAAAAGCAATTTAATAACTACCCCATGCTCATTGGAAGTTGAAATTTTCGTTAGGAAAGTGATAAGTTACTACCTTGTGCATGGAATGTATACCAAAAACTACCCACCGTGGAAGTGAGCAATAAAGATTCCTTACAACGTCGCACATGTATTTGCAACATTAAACTTCTTGACTGATTATGAAAGTTAGATTCCGTCCTGTCTGACGATATTTACCTAGGTGTGTCATGTCTGATTTAGGACGTACAATCAATTCACGTATATTACTGACCGTAGAACACAAATTTCGTTTCTTTCTGAAAGTGGAATATATTTTTAAACGAGACATAAATACACGAGCGTTTAGTGACGTAAAATAAATCAGTTTGTATTTATGAACGGCTCTTACACTCACATGTATTTATGAACGTGCAGACCGGTGAGGGTCAGAGTTAAAGGTGATCTGGAGTATTTACAGACAGTCGCCATGTAGCCGGAATATGGCGCGGAGTAAAACTAAACTCACTCACTATGAAGGTGCGATATACTGATGTGTATTTAGGAACGTCACTTGCATTCACGTGTTCCTGAACATGAGGTAAATTCGCTTATATTTTAGAACTTGTGATAAATTCATACATATTCATGAAAGTGTGATACATCCACGTATATTTCTAAACTAAAAATAGATTCACTTGTATTTCGCAACGTGAAATAAATCCACGTGTATTTCCGAACATGCAATGATGTAGTTGAGTTTCGTCGTGATTGTAGACTGCAGTTTGCACCGGAAACACCGAGGTGTTGAAGTCACGCAACGAGTGTTTCCATAGTAACAACAGCATCATCCAACAACGCACCTTAGACATGACAAATCACATGAGTAATAGCTGTTACATAAATGAACTCGTTTATATGGTTATACATGTTCTCAACAACGGATTCCATCATGTTAGATCATTTAATGATATTTGCCTGCATTTTACCTGGAAATATCCAATCAGTGTTAATAATCATAAGAATAAAATACGTCATTGAATCCATCACCTGAGTTAATCACTTCATCACAAGTGCTGCGCGTTATGTATATATATCAAATGGGTGGCCATATATCAATGGGTGGCCATCGCGTATGTCATATCAGTTTTGAAAAGAGCTTCTACAGTTCGTTATTTAGAGCTTTTTAGGAGACCCGAAATGAATACAAACATACACCAATCTTTTTTTCGATTCTGTTCTTTACAAGGCATTTTTCGAATCAACTGTTTTATCGAATGAGGAAATTCAGGAGACAAAACAATTAAGATCAAATTTATTTTATTGAAGAAACTGATAATGAAATTGCTACTAAATTTGTCGAGTACTGATTTGTCAGTGGGGACAAACCAAAAGAGAAAAAGTGACGAGGGAGGAACACATTTTCATTTTTTCTCACTCAGGAATGTACAGCTTGGGAAGTTTAGCATGTGTTAATGAGTAGTAGATTCAGTCACACTCGTTCTTACAGACAGACAGACCCCCATTCTTATAGTAGACAAGCGGATGATCGGGACGGGGCCAAGTCAAATTTATTTTTTTACATGGCAATAAAAAATTGCTACACGCACAAATAAAGTGACGCGCCGATGCCCGAGAATCTTTTCACTCTTTTTTATTCAGCCTTAAAATTAGATCGCCCTCGCATTATCTATCAAGAACATTTTGAAAGTTTTAGCTGCATGTTGCTTTCACGATCTGAGCATGAATCGTTTGACGCATATCGGGAAAAGGGCCATGTTTTCTGGATCCAGTAAAGACTACTATAGGCATTACGTCGAATGTTCAAGCAGTTCATAATCCACTGTTTCATAACTGTCTAACTAAGCCATTCAGACTTTCTCGGTATTTATTACCAGTCATCATATGATGGTCCCTACCCTGAAGATTACATGAACTGATGAGTAGCTGGGTGGTTGAGTTGAGTTGGTAACGGGAACGATGGGATCTAACAGCGTTTGAAATACGTGTAACTACCTGCTCGACCCACAGGCCCTCGTGTCATTGCGAGGATTAAAGATATTTTTTAAAAATATAAAAAAAATTGAGATGACCCCTGACTTGAAACGCTTCACAGGACAATAAATCTAGATATATTGTACTGTGAAGCGTTTCAAGTCATGTATCTAGATATATTGTACTGTGAAGCGTTTCAAGTCATGTATCTTGATATATTGTACTGTGAAGCGTTTCAAGTCATGTATCTAGATATATTGTACTGTGAAGCGTTTCAAGTCGGGGGTCACCTCAAAAGTTTTATTTTGAAAAAAACCCCTCAATTCTCGCAATGACACATGGTCCTGTATCTCCATCGTACGCAACGGGTTATTTTCATCACAGACTGGCAGATTCTCAAATTAACCTACCCAACGGTCGGGTTAAAATTTAGACACATATATGAAAATATTTACCATATTTCAGGATCATAAATCGTTATTAAGTCACTCACAAACCTGAAAAAAACAGTGAATCCTTTTCTTGCGTTGGTACGAGTTTCTTTCAATGTTCTTACAAGTCCTAATTTAATTATTAGTATTTTTTGCGTGCAGGTACGTTTTGGTCAAAGTTGGCAACATTTATGTCTAACTAGCCTTGTGGTCTGGCTAAATATTTTGGGAATTTCATACCCTGCTTCTATTACCAACAGTGAATACCACTTGTGAATTTAATTACTGTCATCACTTGCGGTTTAATTGTTGGACTTTTGCTTAATGATGCTAGAAACTTTCAGTCACCTAAACAAAATACCAGTGATTTTGTTAAACAATGAATGGATCAAGTGCAATTTAACCAGGTAGCCAGTACTTAAGTCTTCGAGAAAAGAGGAAATTTTATCACATATAGTAAAGTCCAGTTCTATGGACTACTGGGGTCTCTAGACACCACTAAACTTATTTCGTACGAACCGGAGTTCCTTATCTGCATTTTGTCTCAAATATATAGCATTTGCCCAGAGCCATGAAAACACTTCTTTACTTTCATAGGTTCATGTTTTTACATCAGTATTACCGGGGGTGACTGGTTTAATGCGTTTTTGGTGGCGAATATGTATGTATGTGTGCGTGTGTGCGTGTGTGCGTGTGTGCGTGCGTACTAGTATATTTATGGTAGTGTGCATGCAAACATGTTGGTACAAAATTAAGCAGTAAGTGTGAGATATGTCCTTTTCGTCAACTGAAACAGACAGACAGAGCTAGTAATATTTTAAGCGTGTTGCGAATTACACATATACACAGATAAGGTATGATAACTGTGAATCATGTCTAAGTACCACTCACATTTCAGCTCACGAGCTATGCTAAAATATGTACATATTTAGAATCTATAAAATGTAAGACAAGTGATCTAAGGTTACCATGGTTAACAATTGCTGTTAAAACTACATTTCAAAGTATATGCCTCTCTGTCTTAAACTAAAAGTGCTTTATAGTTCAACTTCTTTATTATACAAGGTCACAACGTTTCGAGACAGATTCTAGTCTCTTCTTCAGGTGAGGTGAGGATAAAACTAAAGGGTTGTGGTATATATATAAAGAAGAGACTAGAATCTGTCTCGAAACGTTGTGACCTTGTATAATAAAGAAGTTGAACCATAAAGCACTTTTAGTTTGATTCCTCCAACTTCTAAATGCCTTTGAAACAACCTCTCTGTGTTATTTGTTAAGTGAGTAACGAAACGATTGACCGTGTCTTTAGCTGTTATCTATCGATAAACGTACTATTGGTAATTGCACATTCAGTCTTTTATCTTCCCATAAATCACGTCTTTTGTGTCGTGATTGTCCCTCGGAGCTTATTAGATGCTCATTCAAACCCTATTATGTCACGATATAATTATCCGGATTACTTCCCCAGCCTAGGCAAGCCCGTGTGACGTGTCGCTTATCTTCTTAGACACAAACAGTTTTATCCAGACTTAAATCTGAACGTACTTTGCATCGTACACCTATGTGCATTATGTGATTTGTAGAAGACAATGCTCATAATTAATGATAATCGCTTTTAAAAGAACTTTGCTGGATAAAGGCTCTTGATCTTGGATTTTTCAATAGACCCTTCTTCCAGACCTGGCATTGAAACGTTCGTGGTCAACTGCCCGTTAAATCACGTGATGAAGGTTCATATATATATACATAAGATATAGCTACTGGGGTAATATCGTTACATCGACAGATGATACCTGCACTGTTGGTTCCAAGTGGAACTTATTTCTGATCGGCAGTGTTTTCGTTTGGTGTGTTGAAAACGTGATGAGAATGAAAGAAGGAGTAGCTGAAACACTTGGAGGTTTAACCGTGGACATTGATATTCACTATGAATTGGATATGACGAAGTTCCCTGGTATCGACGAGCCTGGGAGTACCCAGGAACCAGCGCTACTGTTACCGTCCCAGAAGATGAATGAAGCCTGGTTTGATGCCATTACACAGTATGACTACGATTATGACGACGTTGACACTGACGTTGATGACAATGACACCGAGTCTGGCGAAGATGGGTGTGTCTTCTGTGACGCGTTGGTGTCTGGAGAAGACAACGACAACGATCCTATTACAACGAAGCCATGTTACTCAAATTCTAATTCGCCACATATGCTATACTTCTTCAACGGTAAGAATGTTCTTTTGGTTGTTTCTCAATAATAATATCAGAACTTGCTTGTTTATGTAATCAGAAATTGTACAACAATAACAGGAAACCAGAATTGTTGTAAGTAAATAAATGTAAGCCGTGAGTGCAACACAACAGCATGTCTGATTGGTAAGGCGTATCATTTGTGTGCGTGTGATCGCAGAAACGTATAAGATATTTATAGATGTTATTTCAAAGGGTTGTATACTGAAGTAAAGAACCTATCCGTTGGTATTCGGCGACGAAGTGTTTGATACGAGTATCGTGTGTTTTCAACATAAATATGCCATGTTTCGGTAATCACAGTAAACCTGGTAACGTTTTGATTACCTATCTACAAAAATGTTATTTTGTTGCCAAATTTATTTTCACATGTGCAGGTTTATACTTCTGATAACTGATGCAGATTTTGGTGATATCACATTTTTCTAGGACATATGTTTTCATGAGAGTCGTGAACATTGAAAGGAGATATATATGTATATACTAGTATATGTTTATTTCTAGCAATTAGTACAGCATCCGTTCTATTTGTTCCATTCGTTTCAAAGAATTTTCTCATTCTGACAGATGTCGATCCTAGTGAATGCGCTATGTATTGTTAGAGTAGCAGGTACTCCCGGTTTATAAGCCATGCTTACCCAAATTTTCACTGAACAAGTCTTTTATATTTTCACTGCTGATATACCGGTTACGTTCCAAGGAAACTGTTTCTGTTAATAATAGATCCTGGATATTCTCTGTGGTACACGGAGAATATTTTTCTACATCGATCTTGTTCATGCATGCTTCATCTTGAGGATTCATTGACATCATATTGTCCCTTGCAGATTCGCACATGATCGAATATGAGACTGTGGAGATCATTGAAGAGGATCCGATAGACACAATGCATCTGGGACATGAAGAGCAAGGTCATGGATTCGAGTGTACATCTGACGAAAAGACGTATTGGCTAAACACTTCAAACCAGGACAACTGTATGCAGGTGTCAGAAGAACATACAACCGAGTGCCTTATTCCGGAGTTTCAGGACACTATCTACACACAGCTTACCCCCTGTCAGTATGTTTCGGATGTACATTCGCCGCATCTATCGCATCATATGGACACATGCATAACGGAACAACTTCCTCTCTTCATTGACTTAGTCGATGAATTATCTCCCTTCCTCTCCCCCAGCGGCCATGTTAGATCACGGAAGGGAGATAATTCCATCGACCAGGCGGGCAGCGACGATGAGTTTAGACACTTTCTTGCATCCGATGAAGGCTTAATAACAATAGACACTTCTAATACATCAGTTAGTCACAAAACATGTACAAACCCCACTATTTTCCCAAGGGGATCATAATGGAGTGTAAGATACTCAATAATTACATTGGAGGACATCGGACGCAAATTTGTATTCACCACATCTGCCCTACATCATGGGTGTGCACAGAAGTCTTTGTCATTTCCCATGATGCTGCAGTCAGTATGGATTCCTGTGCAGAGACACCTTTCGGGATACCATTGTGATGTACGAGCCGATGTTCCGAGGTCAGGACACAAACTTTATTGTCTGTCCGAATGGCTGGCATCGCACCTCATTGCTGTTTGTCTGAACTAGAATCGATCATACGTTTATCTAATCGTCGCCGTTACAAGTCGGTGCTTGCGGCGTAAAACACAATATTCCCTCACCCTTACAAAGGCGTACTACAATACATTCCAGTAAATTGCTAAAGTAATTATCTGAAAGTAGGCTCAATTATGGGCTTGGGCTGTGATGCTAGTATTGATGGTATTTCTCAGGACCCGGGTTTGATACCCCTGATGGATACTGTCTCACTTTTTCATGTATGCATGTATGTATGTATGTATGTGTGCGTGTGTGTGTGTGTGTGTGTGTGTGTGTGTGTGTGTGTGTGCGTGCGTTCATGTATGTGTATTATAAAGTAATTCACATTTCTATTTGTCAGTTCTGCATTCGTCTGAATATTCTCATTTTCATACATTTTTCTATGTTTATATTTATGAGCATCAGTTACATGTATTCTACAGGGATCATATTTATTTAGCAAACGTTATTTTGATTTTTTTTGAAAAAAACCCACCAAACTATTTATTGAAATTAAAATTTTGTTATCGTTACAATCACGTCTCGCCTCGAAGTATTCTTTCACAGAAATATTCCTCTCAGTTCAATAATCATCTTATACATTGACGTGGATCGGTATAAGTAACGGTCGGGTAACCTGATGGCCATAGCGTTTGCCCGTCACGCCGAAGACCCTGGTTCGATGTCCCAAATGGGTACAATGCATAGTTCCCCCTGTCGTGATATTGCTGGAAGAATGCGAAAAGCTGCGTAAGACTAAATCCACTCACTCATATTGCAAAACGTTGCGTCAAAATAACTCACACACCCATTCTAATGATATGATGGATACAGCTAATATATCGTGGGTGAAGTCAAATAATCCCACAATTCTCAAATATCCATGGTAACATATTTCCCCCGTAATAACATACCGGTATACCCTCCACCGCCTGAGTTTCAGTTTGAGGCCATTGTAACTATACAATGGAAGCTGCCAAAACCGGCATCTGTCCAACCCGCCAAGTTGTCAACATCAGCATATAATCTCAGTCCCATCTTTGGCTTGTACGTTATCATCAGGTCCATAATCCCGCACATTGCCTAAACTGGATTATTTCTTTAGTCCCAGTGAGTGCCGGTTTAGGCAGCTTCCACTGTGTAACTCATTTATTTCAGTTATGTGGCGTGAATTCTTTTGTGTAGTATAAAGATTTGTGGCGTCTCCTGCACCTCCCAGACCGCTGGGAGCAACGTGAAGATAACGGTGTGCGGCTTTGATAGCAGGAGACAAAACACCTAATTATTTGCAGCATCTTTCGTTATAAGGGTGCTGGGGGCACTTCCTTCCCGATTTGCCCGATGGGGGCCTGAAAGGGTACTTGAAATTGATGTATGTGTCATAATACACACCCCAATAAACAAGGCTAACTCATTTCGTCTTGCATAAAGAAATGTCTCTATGTTTTAAAGATTCAATTTTGTGGTGGAGTAGCCTGGTAGTTAAAGCGTCTGCTCGTCAAGCCGAAGACACGGGTTCGATTCCCCACATGGGTACATTGTGTGAAGCCCACCTATGGTGTCCCTCGCCGTGATGTTGCTGGAATATTGCTAAAAGCGGGGTAAGCTTACTCACTCACTCACTCACTCACTCAATTTTAACAATAAATAATAAGGATATGCTTTAGGGTTACTGAGCAGGTTATGATGTAAGGGTTAGTATGAAATGACAGAGACTTCAACTCAGATCTTTTGAAGTTATCAGCTTCAATCAAAACCAAAGTTACAGTAACCTGTGACAGTAAAAATGCTTGCTCTACCAAGCTTCGTTCGAAAGTAGCGTGAATGATATATCGCTTGTTTGTTCCGTGATCTTTTGTCTTTTAATTTAGCAACGCGCCTCTCTGCGTTAGCGTTGTTTAATCACGATGATTGGAGCAGACACGCACACCAAGGAGGTTTTCACTGAGGTAAGCATACGTTCCACTGCTCAATGAACACGATGGTTTCTTGGATGGTCAGAGAGGATATATCTATCCATTGGTCCAGGTAGTCAATATCGCCGTCGTCAAAATGATGTCCATTTCGTCGCAGCTACATCAGCCCCTCTTTGTCCACATCAACATCACCTACGACTTCGACATGTCCACGTTTCCAGGTCTTGACGATCAACACCATATGTACCAGCCAGGTCTGTTGGTCGAATCGCCTGAGTCGCGTATCACATGGATGTCCGAACTGTGGCGGCGTGACGGCGTAGTTGAAGACACAAGGGTGATGTCGCTTGACGACGACATCGACGACGATATCAGCGTCACAAATTCCAGATACAGCCAGAGTACTGACGAGGATTTGTACACTTTGATCGGTAAATATGAGATAAGACTGGATATGTCTGTAGCACCTGAACCCATTTTAACTAAATAAAATACATTTCTAGTTAATCCCAAACCTATTGAAAACATAGCCTCGTTGAATAATGACACGTATACAACTTTACTTGACTTTTCAATATTTAAATACGTTTACAGGGTAGAAACAGGGTCATTTTTCAAACAGGATAATCTTTTCAGTGCGTGGTTAAGTTTCAACAGCAGCCGGGTGATTATTCATTGTTGAAAAAGTTTCCTGGCGTTGAACATTGAGTATTAATTCAATGTCTGAAAAGTACCCGTCGGGTACCTTTTCAACGCGGCTATGTTTTCAATTTTACACAGGCCAACCGGCAGCAGTGAAGTGTTTCCACAGAAGTGACAAGGGGGCACATAATATTCCTGCCTATCCATGGACCAGTGGATAGAGCTTCTGCCCAGTCAGCAGACGTCGGTGGTTCGATCCAAACACTATTTCAGACGGCACTGCCTATATTGGCAATATGGTGACTTAATGTAGTTTTACGCCGTTTTTAGCAATATTCCGGCAATGTTGTATTCTATCCCGTCGGGGTACCACTGTGCTTCACACACTGTACCCATGTACGAAATATGGTGGAGACAAAACAATTACCGGTTGGCTTTGCGAGGAGGTTGAATGAGGGCTAGTGTCACGTTAAAATGATTGCACTTTTGTGGTGACGTTTATGTGGCTGCACAGCTAATCCGGGATATACAGTTTTCTCTTTCAACAGGCAAGATTTGAGAGACAACTCTAACCCGGATTTCCGAGTATCTATCCATGTGTCCATCCGTGCATGTTGTGAACTTTTATTGAGTTGGTTTAATGATAGTGACGAGACATGAACATTGATAGTTTTAAATGACCCGTGGGGATCCGGGTTAGAATTGGTTCAGCAACTCATGTTAGTCATAGGAGTCTCTAGGGTCAGATTCACTGACTTCGTTGACGCATATCATCGTATCCCATTGCTCATGATGTTAATCATAGGTTTACCTTGACTAGACTCGATTATTTACAGACCGCTGTATGCTTGGATATTGCGAAATGCGGAGGTGAACAAACCAAAGGAACTAATAACAAAAACCAAATTTTCATTAAGATGTTTCATTTCCCTCTGCAAACGAGGAACAGTTCTTTTAAACGCATTTGTGTGAAAAGTTTCATTTTAATCTTTCAGATTCATGTCATTTGTCCCCTCCTCGTGCGGTCACAGAAGGTCCCCCAAGTAAAGGCGACGATGCATTGCCATCTGATTACGAACAGGACTTGCTTGAGAGGGTATGTGCTTCTCTCAGTACGGATGGCAATACATGCCAGAGGGCGAGGTGTGTCGACAGCGAATATCGCGACAATTCCTACCCAGACAACTTTTGTCTGGGAGAGCTGATGCCTCTAACAGAGTCGTTTTGTGACGATGCTGCAGAGTGGTTCCGGGAACAGTGTTCCACATTGTCTTCTTGTAATGAAGAGTGGTTCCGAGAACAGCGTTCAACAGTACCTTGTCGCAATGCCGCAGAGTGGTTCGGAGAACCGTGTTCTACTAAGTCTTCTTGTAACGATGCTACAGTATGGTTCCGGGAACAGTGTTCTACAGAAGACATGGAGCAGTCTTGCAGCATGACAGCTTCCCCGTTACATTTCGTGTGTCTTGATGATGGAATCGGAAATCCAAGCATGTCAATGGACGTATACAGAACACGGAGTCTCAGAGAGTCGTAGTGAGTGCTCATAGTGAATGTAACTGTTGTCTGTCATTTGAGCGGCGAGATGAAGCTGTATTGCTCGAACAATAATGGAATGCCGTGAAACAGTATATACAGTTTATATATCGTTTTGCTCATGTGCTTTTGAGTTGCTGTGTAGACATATAAGCAGTTGCATCTGTTATTTTTTATGCTAAAATATGTTGAAAAAAATTAAGTAAAAATTTACTTATGCTTGTTTTGCATTTTTACATTACTTACTTTTTGTAGATCGCGCACTTCGACGTGACCCAAATCAGGCGTGTCACACCTTGTAGCCACCCACTCACAAGTCACTGCTGGCCAGTGTATATATCTCTATAGTACTTTACTCTGCACATTGGTCATAATATTTTTTCAGAAATATGAACTTAAAGAATAAAGGTCAAACAACTTCTCACGAGACGGTTCTTCGACAACGCATGGCTTCACTTATTTTAAGTGAAACTTTTCCTGCTGCCTTGCTTTTTATGCCCAGTGCCTCGGGTGATAATCGAAACTGGTTCTTTCTTTCTTGTTTATTCTGCATTTAACGTGACATCTAAACAACGTATATAACAAACGTGCTTTACGAAATGTTTGGGTCTCGTCATGCTGTGTAATATTATCAGCAATGCGTGTATCCAATTAATATTATAGCTCATAATTTTCAGCCGTTTTTACGTTGTTTTCTGTTGTGCCACAAGCACATATTTCATTAAAGCACGTTTCAATAGCCCCAGGCTTTCAACTGTCTTTTTGGGAGTGTGCGTGAAGACGTGATATATGTGAACACACTGACTTGATATATTGTGATCACACTGACTTGATATATTGTGAACACACTGACTTAGTATGTGTTGCTACACTTTTGTGATATCTGTGAGCACGTGAACTGGACATGTGCAGACACACTGACTGAAACTGGACTTACCTAATCAGATCAGTCAAATATGGAACAGTACCTGGGGTTGCATAACGGGACTTCGCAAGTTATCAGCAAGTTATATCATACATCTCTGTCTTTTTGTAGACGGCTTGTGTTAATTAAATACCATGCTCAACTGAAATCTCCAATCAGTTTTACGATTTGCTTGTAAGTGCAAATATTTTTGCGCAAAGATACAAGTTAATTGGACACTTCAAATGTGTGGCTGCCAATGCCGAGAAACCAGTGAAAAACTACCTTAGTAAACCAGTGCTATATTATGTTCTGTAAGAGATTTGCTAAATAAAGTCAAGATCCATGAATAGATTCGGTGTGATCAGGGGGAGGATTTGAACTTTCCAGCAGTTAAATGCCCCTTTTTATCCAGCAAACTTCCAACAGTTCCAGTGTGTGTTGTTTACATATTATGTAACAAGTTCGTTTTGTATAAAAATATCAACGACCGTTATACGAGGTTTATCAACGTTACACCACACAAAATCTCAATAAATGTTTCAAACGGTTTCATTATGAACATGCAGAGTGAGTGAATGAAATTGGGTGGGAGTCGCTTTTAGCAATATTCCAGCAAATAAATAAATAAATAAATAAATAAATAAATAAATAAATAAATAAATAAATAAATAAATAAATTACAACGTTAAATCATACATACCGAAAGACGAGTCTGACTAGTTATTCAGACACTGTCTTAGTTTTCAACCGATCCGAATTTTCTCTTGTGAAAGTGAACATAGACATCACATACAGCTCTGTTTACACTGAATTCCAATTCCTTGTTTCATACGAAAATGGTGTTTACAAATTAATTTTAGTTTGAAACTTTAATAACAACGTATTTCTATATTTTATTGCTATTTGTTGGCAGATTAACCTCAGCTGAGACGTCACTGACTGTAACTGTTTGATGAAGTCGTAAAATGATTCACAAAGCATCTGGCTCAGTCGTTACACCTGGTATTTGTTTTTGCGCTTATTCAGTGTACAGCCCGTTTGAGTCAGAAACGGACCGATGAGTTACAATTCTTATCACTGTACAAAATTGCCACATAAATATAAATAGATCACGTGTTTATCATTTACTAATACCCAACATCTTTGTTATATTTGAACATTTTCCGCACTCCACCAAAAAAGAAGCTATCATCACTGAAAACGCAAAAGTTGTTATCTGTCGCGGCGGGGTGAAAATTCATAAAGGCAGGAGGGTATCGTTTCTTTTTGCGTTCAGTGTATGTAAATACAACAAAAAAATATTGCAGCTATTTTTGAAAAGTGCCTACTTCCAGAAACTGCAGCAAAGTTAAACTATCAATGGGTCAAATCATACCAAATCCATCGTCCAGAATACCAGCCTCCTTCACTAAGTCAAAGCTGTATTTCACTTTAAAAAAATTGCAGGGCACATGACTCGTCAGATATGGATTATATAACATCATTAAAGTAAACAATGAATCACAGGTGAGCAGGTGTCTGTAATTGTCAGGTCGTGAAACAAATGATGTCAACCAGGACGCCATGTGGAGAAAGCGTTCCATCGGACATGTGAACAAAGTGGGTCAGACAAGAACACTTTAAAAAATTACTACCAACAACAGAAAAAAAACAGACAAAAACATTAGGATGAAATCCTCTGAGGTCCTTATGTTTCCAGTCATGACCGAATCCGTGTACTTCCAACACATAAATCGTCAAGTCAATTAAATACGTTTTCATAGCAACGAAACGCATTATAATTAATCGAAGTGCAGACGAACATAAGGCTGTATTCTTTATACCGCACTGGATGGTACATCGAGAACAACGCTCTGGTTATCAAACAGACGACCGCACGTGCTGCAAGTGAACTTTGTTTTGCAGTATCGCGTCAGGTGGCATGTCACAAGATGGAAGGTGCGGACAACGGTTGGGAGCTGTTTATTACAAAGTTACAAGCAGTTGAAAAGAGTGGTTAAGAAGAGAGTGAAGACGAATTCTTCTTTTGTTTCTAAGAGCAGTTGAGCGAGAAAGAGCTAAATGTCAAAATTGAACTAAATGTCATTGCAAAGAGTGCTGCTGGGTTGAACGCCAGTTAGAAGTATTGTTTATTTGAAGCGGCCAGATCCAGGTTAGAACTGATCTTCAGCAACCCATGCTTGTCGTTAGAGGCGACTAGTATGATCGGGAGGTCAGGCTCGTTGACTTGCTTGACACGTGTCATCGGTTCCCAGTGGCGTAGATCGATGTTCATGCTCACTGAATTGTCTGTTCCAGAGTCAATTATTTACATACCGCCGCTATATAGCTGGAGCATTGCTTATTGCAGTGTAATAACACTAACTACCTAAACCCACCAACTGACGCAGTGCTTGAAATGTTCTTCAAGGCGGCGTATAATCCTCACGAGCGAGCGCGCCTACTTGGATGATGGTTACACAGCTTGTCAAAACAACTTAATCTATATCCTGTTGGTGCAAATGCAATAGTATCCACCATTACTTTCAATGTCAAATTAACTTTCCATCGAGTTAAGTTTTAATCCAATAACTTGTTCCCTAATAACGTATCTGTCATACTGGTTGTGAAATCTTCCTGAGAACGATCAAAGTGATTGAAGTGGACATACAATATTCACAAGACAGTTATTTCGTCAATCATCAGCCACAGCCAACGCCAGTGACCATTAGCATAGTCTGTTTCACAGCCACTGTACCACATTATTTTGTCCTTCTGCCAGTTCCCTTCAATGGTGCTATACCACCATAGCATCAGCAAGGAAATGCTGTGTTAACTATATTCTGAGTTTCGTGGTCCATTTCATTTATAGGTGTCGTGCATGTACGAAAACAGCAAATATTTATACTTTTCGGAATACTTCACACCGTACCCTGCCATGGAATACAACATTATCTCGAACCAAGCTCAAATGCTGACTTCAAGCATGGTTGGCTGTCTTTGTCCTTAAGAGTCCTTAGGTAGGTGACCGTGAGTTCATAAATCGTGTCTGTTCACCCAGCAATGAATGGGTACCCGGTGGGATAGGCCGTTTGACTGTTAACCGTCTAGCGCCTCACAGGTAGCTTAGCTTAGCATAAGTATGCACCTGTATGTAACAGTAATAATAACAATGGCTCTTTGTAGTGAGTTTGCGTGTGCATACAATTCACAAAATCTATCTGCTGTTCGACTCATGACCAGAAGTTGATTGTTTGACGTTTACACGTGAAGATTCTGTTTAGAATTGATCTTCAGTAACTCATGCTTGTCGTAAGAGGACCGGGTGGTCAGTGGCACCGACTTGCCATTGTATCCCAATTGTGCAGAACGATCCTCATGCTGTTGATCACTGGATTGTCTGGTCCAGACCCTAGCAGTTACAGACCGCCGTCATATGGTTGGAACATTATCAGTGCGGTGATAAACAACAATCAGTCAATGTTTTTTGTTCAAGATCATAAACAACAATCAGTCAATGTTTTTTGTTCAAGGTCACAAACACTGACGGCTCACTAAAGTTTTTTATGGAAGACATGTTAAAGATATATCTAAATCTGGTGCATAGATGACCAAAATCACGTACCATGACTGATCATTCAGGTGATTAACTGACCTGCTTTTCATGTGCCACCGGTGAGGCAGGATACTCTCAACACTTCGCAAATAGTTTGTGTATTCACTATTTTGATATTTCTTCATAAACACTTTCTCAAAATATAGTCGGAACTGTACAGTCGACCGACTTTAACAGAGATTTACTCTCTCTCTCTCTCTCTCTCTCTCTCTCTGCGTGTGTGTGTGTGTGTGTGTGTTGGAAAGGATAGGCGCTCTTGTTTTAAATCGTCAACAATCCAGAATGTAAGATTAGGATTCACTCCCCAAGGCTGTTTATTTGACAAAGCGATGAAACCATCCCATATAAACATTCAGTTTCCGGCTCTGTAATTACCTACGTCAATGTTATTTCGTCATTTACACAACACAGATGGATGTCTTTCAGCAGACCAAGCGCAATGATGTCATACTTCGGATATGTCTTACCGCAGACAAAGACGCAATGATACACCCATGGTGCTACCAGTCACAACAACACAACACCAGGTAACAATGTCATCACAAAGCCGTGATGCTAAACACGCTGTGGTGCTCATCATGCGGTCATCACATTGCGTCATTATCCTTTCTGAAGCCTGCGATGGCGTCTTGTCCGATAACCTGAGGGTAAGCTTGTGTACATATGGTGATTAGACACTGACTGACCAGTGGTCTCCCACCAAGTCACAGAGGAACGTTGTAACTGTCTTGCTCTTAAGAAAACGTCCCGCTCCCTACGTACCCCATAATGGTAAACTGAAGTAAATTGTGCTGTTATCTGGTTGAGCTGGGTTTTTTTTTTCAAACTTAGAAAGAGCCTATGGGCGTTCACACATCTATGAATGTGATTTAATTACAAGCCTACCAAATGTAATTTCTTCCAGGAATTAGGACCGATTCAGCTGGGAGGAAATGTTGAACAAAGGCATTATGATTACAACAGACACTGGGTGAACTTCGGACAATGTTAAGAAAACCTATGCGAAACTGGTATATTGATATAAATGCATGTGTGTGTGTTGTTGGGGGTGGGGGTGGGGGGAGAGTGGTGGGTGTTGTTTGTTAGAGTGTGTTTGTTTGTGTGTGTGTGTGTGTGTGTGTGTGTCTGTGTGTGTTACTCGTCGTTTATAAAATATATTGGACATATTTTCGCCTCTGTAATTACTTTGTATGGGATAAATGTCTACAGGAAAAAAGTGTTTGTCAGTTAGGCTATTGTATATAAGTTGTCTATCATTAATAGACAGTCAGAGACATATCTAATGGTATTCAAGCGGTCATTGTGTGAATAAAAACCTACACACCTTGTTATTTGTTCCCACAACTGTTAAATCGACAGTAATTACTAAGCCAACCATCACTAGACGTACAATACCATACACAATTAGTACATAACATTCATTCACAAAGAAAACATGCCTTGCCTTTCCAAAGTAACACTTGGTAACTGTCTGGCGTTATGACTTTGGTAACTGTCTGGCGTTATGACTTTGCAAGCAGCACTGTTTTGACAATGGTAAGCTTAATCTCCAACTTTCACATTTAACAGATAAAAAAACTGTCACGCGAAAAGCATAGTGTGCTAGATAAGCAGTGATTTGATTTATAAACATGAGGGTAACGCATTGTTTACGTTAACCCACTTCTATATCTAGCACACGCTAAAATGTATGTATGTGTATAGCATTCGTTGGTTTCACATTAATTTCAGGCCTAAGCGGAAGTTAGCCAGTAGATATTTTTACACGCTCTGCACATGAACACATCGGGTCTTAAATTACTGTGAAACCAACGAATTGTTTATGTATCAATGTATAAACATGTTTTGTGATTTGTAAAATAGTTTCTACGTTGGGATAATTCACATTTTGAGCATGAGATATACCTGGATAGAAGACACACCATCTTTTCATTATTTTCTTCGGTGATAATGCTAGTAGGATGTAAGTAAGCAATAGCATTGTGTAACAAGAACATTGTTGCTATTTCCACTCACCACGGGTTCATAAAGATTTGGATAACTTAACTGTGGTCAAATTGTGCATTATTGGTGGTATTGTCTGGCGATGCCATTCAGAACGCTAGTAAGCTAGTCATTACTGTTCTGGTGATTTGGACGTTTAACGCACACGTAATACGTATTTCGGGCTCGCGAGGTCACTTAGCGTTCGATCTAGTCTGTCAGATCCTGAAGCGAATATATCCAAGAAAGCCCACGCAAGTCTAGAAAATGTGGCCAGTTCAGATTTCCTTAGCTTCTGAAAATGAAAAAAGTCTCAGGGCTCCATTTCATTATATTATTTTTTTTCACTATGACCTTTTTTCAGTAAAGTGTGTTCATTTCAGAAACTAGTTGTTAGTCTACGTTCGATCGAAAGATAGGCGATTTGAGCGAAAATGTGGCAACGTGTTGGGACAGGTAGGGTTCCATATTTAAATTAATATCCGTGAATTTTATATTTAATTTTTTTTTCAGGAGCGGTAATGGGTATAAACGATGGGATGATTTGGTTTCGACTTGACTGCGTGTTGTTTTTAATGTGTTTTCATGTTTGCACTAGGATTATATAATTACTGAGCTTAGTGGTGTTTGTAGCGTCAGGTGTGTTTCCGTGCCGTGTGAACACGATTCTTTGTCTTTGGTAGTTAATACTTGACGTAGTATATGCTGATGCAACGATTGATTTTAAGTTAACACGCCATTATGACGTCAGGTGACGTGATTGCAACACTTTTCATTCATTACCGGTAGTTTCTGGAATGAGACCCAATTTGTAACGTCTTTGGCAACACATTTTGTTTCATATATAGCTCTTCAATATATTTCTGTTTTAATGCTTTAAAATGACCTGGTTTTCGATTTTTACTTTGTATCTTCTTTGATGTCTTTATGTACAGCTCAATCGCATATTGGCACACTGACAGCATCGACATGATCAGAAAAAAATGATGATATATGAAGCATACCCGATGGTTGGAAAAAGGCAGATCTCTAAACGGATCCATCACGAAATTGTAATGAAATGATGCTTTTTATGAAGGCGGCAACTGACACATTACTATTTCTCATTATTCAGTACGAAGACATGATGGTTTAATCAACGGAAGGATGTGACGGACAGACATACAGACAGTTTATTAAAGTCTCACTTTGTGTATACAATAAAATACAATATATAAAAGCATATATTCACGTAAGATATGAAATGAAATATAGACAAACCACTATTATTGGAGTTAAGAGAGACTATGATTGCATTAAAAGGACTTAAAACGGTATAAATTATAAATGCTAATGATAAAGTATATATTTTCTTTTTAAAACGCTATTGCAGGTTTTGGCACATAAAACTGATACACTTTCTTCTTGGAGGAGTACCGCACATGTATCCATGTCACACAATGTATTAAAATCCTTAACACTAACCCAGGCTTCCTTTACTAAATTATAACTTAGGTCGTCGTATACAGGACAGTTTAAAATAACATGTACTTCATCTTGAACGACTTGATTATGACATAGGTTGCTGGTTCTACCTTCTGTTGCGGTGCCATGGCAAGAATGCAGCCAAACTTTGTTGAATAAACATTCTATGTAAATTATGGATTGACACTTTCAAGTGCCGTCCATAGTATCAACGATTTGACGAAACAAATGATGGTGATAACCAACAGACACAAACATTTTCTATAATACATGTATAAATGAACGGGAAAAGAGCAGTGAAGTGTACTCACACCATAATGCTAGTGGTTGAACAATTCTTGCCTGGTATCATTCTGTCTAGATATGCTCTAAAATACAAATTTAAAGCTACCCCTGGAGTATTTATTCAAACCCAAATCATATACTGTAAGCCATAAGAATTATGCTGTACGAACGCAGCTGACATCATTGCCTTTTTGGGGGGTTAGGGAGATGTGGTGGGTTGTGTATTTGTACAAATATTCTTCTTGACTTCTCGTGTGCCTGTCTCGACTATGTTATTGAATTATAACCAGGTATGTACAATTATCTGTAATGACATCTACACATAATCAATTAATCAATCTTTAAAAGTCTCCCATTTGTGAGCAAATTCTGGTCAACCAGTCATATTATTGCTATGGACCTCAAGCATTGTAAGCGAAAAGCACATCGAAATGTTGTTTCAGCTTGAGTAACATACGATGACATATTACAGTTTATAACTTAAATAATAATAATAACTATATGTAATAACACTTTTGATGTATTTTACACTTAGATATAAGATGAGACCATGTCGGCCTTGACACGTGCATTGACACAGCTGTGGGTACAATTATCTTTTATGTACATAACAAATACGTTTTTCTTGCAATGTGATTCTGAATTAACATATTTATTAGGTGTGAAGATGTGTTGCAAATTCTTTCCATTATCAAACTTTCTGTAACAGACATGTGTATCGCCAATAGACATTTTACACATACAGCGACCTTTTCAAGAGTGAATGAGACTTTTTCAAAACTCAGGCGAAGGATAGCCATCACTGTAAATTATATAAATAAAGAATAAGCGTGTGCTGTGGCGATATAGCAAGCATTCTGGACTTGGGCTTCATTCTCGGGGGTGTAGGGGGAAGACTTCTTCCGGTCTCCGATTTGCGCTTCAAAACAATCCAGTCCTCCTCCAAGGTGAGCAAAACTCATTTTACCATCCACATCAAATCTTACAGAGTTTCAGGAGAACAATTTTGTTCATTAAATTTTCTTTGTCGGTCATTTATTCAAAATATCAAATCGTACCACATGCTCTCAAGATTGGCAGATGGTAGTTCTAAATTTGAATGATCCTGCTGCTATTGAAGAACAATGACAAACAGAGAATGATACAGCAATTTTGCAATACATCATTCAATGTAAATGATATTGCATTTTTCAAAATGTAGTAGAAACAGACATTTTCCAACTGTAATGGAAACAATTGGTTCTGAATTCTATGAAGCTTGGATCCAGTTATGGTGCATCTTCCAACCGACTGCATTTGCATGATGTATACAATATGTACGTCGCTGGTTATGTTGCACATAATTAATGTGAATTATGTCATTATTCATATAGTAACAATATGAAACATCCATCTGTCACATATCTGCATTACGTCACACATAAATCGTTAACGGGATCTGCAGATATCCTACTGAATTGCCAATGATCTATATTCAAACCAGAAATACGCCGCACGATTGTACTTTGAGTTCACATTCAATACTTTACAACAGTTGACTTTTTTAACAGTACATATTTAATCTCATTAACCCAATATATTCATGAGAACAATAAAGCCTATGTCTAGATGTGTAAGACGAACCTGCTTTTAAATGATATGGAATGTGTTCCCACTTCATTTTATGGATGTCCCAGAGTTGACAAAAGAATATGATTAATCAACAGGTTATTCCGAAACATGGTATTCTTTGTACGGTGTAGCGTATCACTATATTTTCAATTGTAGTGTTGACACAGGTACATAATGTTTAGCGTAGTTCATGTCCGTGTTGTGATATTACATTATATATTGTTAGCCTTACATCTATATGACATTGTATATTTGCTGTTATGGTGTCAAATTATTGAAATCTTTATACTCTGTACTGAGTACGTGTTTCGGTTCTCCATCCATTTTGGCCATTTATCTGCCTGCTTCCTTATCGTTTTCAAACAATCAATGTATTATGCAATTCGATTCACTTACTACCCTAGGGGCGTACAACAAGATTAAGCATTGTGCTGTCTGGTTAATAAGGAAGTGAGTGCTTGTATACCAGTTTGATGGTTTTCCCGGTTATAATTGATACTATGTCTATTGAAATTAACAGCCAGGGGTTGTGTTTCATTTCAATGTCACGGTTTGGCAGGTTTTGGTATGCCTGAATTGACACGACCCAGTAACTGACCACTTGCTAACAGCACGATAAGATGATGGACAGACACGCTCCTCTACATTACGTAACAAACCGTTGCGTAATGCAGTTTGGACCAAGGTGAAAATAAGAACAATTATCATAAACGTCAGTCATATACCAGTATAATCAGCAGTCAATCAACGTGTATGTCTACAGATCAAACGGACGTTGAAAGAGTTTCTTTGTTGTTAATGATGGATTGTGGGAAGCTTAGTTGGGGGCATTCTGGGAAATTACCAGACTTCAGCTAATCCCTATTCATAAAAGATAACGAACCGGTGATTTAATGTTGAACATTATACCCCTAGGGCAATGGGACAAGGCAGTGTTACAGACAATTAAATAAACACTTAGTGACTATATAAATAGGACATTTACCTCTTTAACAAAGGTGGTAACATGTATAATTGTACATTTCGGTAAAATGATAAATGTACCGTTTATAAAGACAGTAAACATCGCCAAACAAGGTGGTCCGAAAACAGGAATTTACTTCAAAGTTTGAAAATACGTTTGAACACAATTTCCTGAGTCTTAAAACGCCATTTTCTCTGATTACCTAAACTAGTTAGCAATCTTCTATCATGGTGTCAGGCATGTCATTATCATACCTTACCCGGAATCATCGGTGATGTTTAACGTAGGCGTGACGTCACTCGAAAGACATACCTTCACCCTTAAATCTAAGCGGACATAACTCAATGCCCCGCAGCTTTCAGGGCACCACTACTCAACTTGAAATCTCGTACAGTACCTGTCCAGCATCATCAATAGCTATGCATGGAATATAAGAATTATAATTCAACTCCGCAAATTAATAGGGGATGTCTGGTATTATCTGATTCCTGTTTAAGCGTGTCTGTCTGGGTTACGTTACGCTTCTTTCAACATTGAGCTAAGTGTTTTTGTGAAGCCATAATACTGGTAAACTGCATTAATCCAAATTGAAACTTTCATGACGGTATAGATATTTGATATTTTTCAGTCCTATGCTTCGTCAGGTAATCAGAAGCAAAAGAGGACGTGTTATATTCATCATGTTTGCAGCTGTAATCGCGCACGAAGGTGGAAAAAATAACAAATACGTGACACCTAACACTAAAGACAGATAGCCACATTATGAATTTGTGACAAACATCGGTTTCACTGTATACGCCAAGATTGTAACGACACCAAATATGCTGTACATTTTAATTGACAAAATGAGCCATTGACATATATTAGCATATCATGACAGACACATTCGATCATGTTGGTTTGGGACTATAGTGAAAGACACTTAGTGAGGAATGTTCATAGCACCGTTCATGACAATAAATACAGCTCAATACATCATCACGTCATGATGCTCCTGCCGAACATTGTCTCACTGAATGGTTGATATTGTCCTGTATAAGATACATTGTAACCATGGTGATACACCACACCCATCGACTGCAGAGCTTTACAACGTCGCTTCCCATAATCAGATCCATCTTCATCACTGCTACGCTTTCGTTTGACACAAGCGTTAGTTTTGACACATGACAAGGCAGAGAGATTACGAACATAATCCGGGATGTGAGTTAATCCGGCATCTCTTGAAGGAAACACGCGAGTATTGTACGTCCAATACCTGGTGCAGTCCGTGACATTGTGGGAGTACAAAGGTTGTGTATTGTCTGGGTACATGGATGGACGACACGGTTCATTTGCCAGATAAGACGGACAATGAGGTATCCGGCTGGCTGTATAGTCGAAGGAACTGGTTGAACTCACATTAGTGACCACAAACTTGTCAAGTAATCCTTCAGGACAAGAATCTGCAAGGCAATCAGTTGCATTAAAAGGAAGAAAAACTATTGGAATATAGAATCACAAAAAGTATAAGAATTTCAAGTTGTAAAGCCACATTCATTGTCAGGAGCTTTTAGTGAGGAAACACTATATGTACTGGCTCAGGAATGTGCTCTTTAGATGGAGTTATATTCTAAAGTGGGATATATCATGACTGTGAACATATTTAGCAACTTAATGCATCTGGGACATTACCCCAAACGAGAACGTCTTAGTAAGTAAGGACATTAAAGCAATTAGTAAGGAACATTAAGGCAATTAGTAAGGAACATTAAGGCAATTAATAAGGACATTAAGGGAATTAGTAAGGAAAATTAAGCTACACAGTCTGGACAAACATGTACTATAAAGTAAAGAAACAAGAACATGCGTATAAAAGCATTTCACAGATGTAGTGGTAATCACTATTTGGGTCTTCAACAGAGGATGCTATTGAAAGAAACGTATGTTACCTATCACACTGAGTATCACACAGATCTACTGGTAATCACTATTTGGGTCTTCAACAGAGGATGCTATTGAAAGAACCGTATGTTACCTATCACACTGAGTACGTCTTCCAGGATCTTTGATGATTCATCTTTCGCTTGAAGCATCATTTGGCTTGTGGGATTATTCAGGGTGGATTGGGTGTTATTCATTGCCACATATCGGCCTTGGTCGTGTGTCATATAGTTGTTTCTGTGGGAGTGACAATCATATCGGAAGTCGCTTGGCGCTTGTACAGTTCCTGTTTCGTCTGGACAGCTCCAAGGGTTGGTTGCAATTAGGAGGGCCGGCTCATACATTTGACGTGGGTCGTCTAGACCCGGGAACTTGGACATATCCAGATTATACGTGATGTCGGTCTCGATGAACAGAGGTTGTTGCAGATGCAGAGGCACGGTAACACCAACGTCCATTTCATTTAGTCTCCTCATACTTCTGAAAGTCGACGGGCAATGTTATCATAATAAGTTCTGGCTGTTCATACTATTCGCTCGACCAATCACGATACTCGGCTTTCCCTTCGCTATCACGACTCAGCCAATCAGAACAGATGTCTCATGGATTAGCGAGATGGAGCGAGTTATGATAACAATTACCTCAGCTAGGCGCACGCTAATGCTGCCAGTTACGACTCAGTGGTAACATGTGGTTGGGATTAGTCACGGATGGATTGAGTATAGATAGACTGCAGTGGGCAAGCCTCCTTTTCCACCTGCAATTTACCCTCATCGGCCTAATCGCCATGTCTATGCAACCCCCGGAGGCACTCTGTGGCCCATTACACAAATGTTATTGTTCGATAGGAAAGAACTGCAGTCCATGATGTAATTTCATGGGTCGTCCATACCACTTAAGGAAACAACAAATGGATACACATTGTTATTTTGAGTAATACTCCCTCCTTGTCCGAATAGTGCCCCACGAATGTATTTGTAGTATAACACCATAACATATTATTCATATCCAATGTACCAAACATATTTTCATCTCAGCTGAGTTGATGTTTAGCACTAATTCGACATACGTTTTGATATTTTACATCAAGTAAAAATTGTATTACCAAAGCTTTAAAAAGTGGCCAATCATTCTTTGAAACTCTGAATAATATCATCGTAAGCCCGAACTGTACCTTAGCACACTGGTTCTCAGTTTCTGGAGCGCTGCATGAGCGGTGTTTCCCAAGGACGCAATATTATCGCCTAATATCAGACACATATCTTGTACTGATGTTTGGTGAGTTTGCCAATATAACTGCCACGGTAAAAATAACACAACGTGTTACAAGACATATACGTATTTGCGCTATAAGAAAATTAGTGTCAGGTTTCCAGGCAAATATACGAAGTTATGAAACTAATATCATAACAATTGCAATGGATACGTTTATTGTAAAATGGACATGAAATTGGTTTCATGCCACAATGCACCCTCACATTCCAAAAAATAGAGAATGTTATTAAAAACAGGTTGTCTACTGTCATTAGACAGTGACAAGTGACAGATAACACCAATCATTAATACACTGTGGGAATTTGTAAAAAGGGCTTCAGTTTACAATATGCAAACCAGAATTGTAAGGTCTCCAGAATCACAAATGAGCTGTTTTATTTCAATATTCCATTGTCAAAACGCTGTTGATGCAAGCACTGGAAGTCGCAGAAATGTAAATAATAATATGAATAATAATAGCGTCAGATTGTCTGGAATGAATTTTGGGTATGAATGTGTTTGCTCTTTCTTTTACCAGAGAGCATAGTGATTATTTTGTGTGTTCTATATTTGTGCAAACACATTACAATATTAATTGTAGAAACATTTCAATGACAATGTATTCCTCATCATAACTGGGAAAACAGCAATATGTATCTGCCCATGAAACAAATTAACTTATGAATTAATATGTAGTGCCACAGAGATAAGTGACATGTGTATGATATCATATGTCATTGTTACTGTTACATCCCACTGTCCCAACACATGCAAAATATTATCATTCATACATCGAGTTCAATGTCCGGTTTGACTGCCGTGGACGGTGCAGACAGCGAGTCAATCGAGCTGAGAGAAATTGAAATGGAAATGCATCATAAAATTGATCCTTCACACGAAGTGTCGCGACAATTAGTTAACCAAGATTACCTAATGTCTGCTGATAGTTATACCGTAAAATTCATTTCGGCGATAAGAGCTATTACAATAATTACGATGTAATGCAAAGCGTGTTTTTAAAAAATGTCATTCAGGTCCAACATCGGGCTCCTTTTCAATTAAAATGGGTTTGTTACTATCAAAATTATATATTTTCAGAGACTAAACCTTAGCCTATACAGGATAGTACTTTTGAGGGCTGGGTCCAATCTAAAAAAAGGCATTTGATCACAACATACCAAATTTGCGATCTAGCCCACACAGTCAGTGCATTTGCCAGTCAGATATCGGGTAGTGTAGGATAGGGTATACAGTGTAGTTTGTGTACCACTCTGCCAAATGTGTGTTCGCTGGTTTTAGCCATGATTATGTAATGTTTAAAACGCTATTAAACAAGACCTTTGCTAAATATAATCACCCACAGTCATCTGAAGGTCTATTTTTGACTCACTGTAGCCACGTGCTCAACGATGGAGTATATTTCTAGCAAAATGGGTGTTCCTTGAATAGTGCCTTAGATGGAGATTTGCATCGGGCATCAATTTTGTCACTGACGTGCTCAATGTGGTTTAAACGTATTTATTTCATGAAAAATACAACGACAGAATTTTCATGAACTGGTTTGGTCAACAAGCTAAACAGAAAGTATGTGAAGATCGCTCCAGTGTACATATATATACATTGTATAAGGAACAGTATCATGATGAGAAAAAAAATGTGTTCAATATGTATACTTTAAGCCTTTTGACGGCTTTAATGGAGATATCCTGATCAAACTACCAAACTACTCTTGGATAGTAAGAGTCACACGAAGCACTTTGAAATATTCGTACAAAGCATATTCTGGTTTGTACTCCAAATGCTGAAGAGGAACACCTTTTCATGGACATGCAGCTTCTTTCTTGAAGTGGATGTGAAGTTTCGGTGTAGCAGTCATCAAGCAAACGATCACTGTACCAGCTTCAGAATGCCACTTGACCTCAAAGATTGTGAAAGATAAACACCAAAATGCAGAGTTGCTGGAATTTTTCACGACATACCATTAACTTATACTATTTGAAGTCTGAAATCATTCGAAAAGTGGAGAAGTGATCCCTATTGTCATACGGTCTTCTGAAGAATAGTTGTCCGATTAATTCATTTGGGGTGCAAACGTGTAGCGGACGAGGCGATTTCACTGGTCTCGTGTAGTTTATGACCAGACGAAGGGGTTGTGTGACCGTTGTTGAAGAAGGTCAAGTTTTATCATCCAATATTGTGTTCCACTGGAGATATTGCTTGTGTGAAATTAAGCGATGTCTCCTTGGAAATCGTTTGGACAGTAGATTTTGCACAATGCCCTGACGCCATCAATTCCATAGCTCACCATGCTGTGACGTCAAAAACCTGATGACAGCATAATAGTATGACGTCATAAACTTCATCGCATCACAATGATATGACATTGCTGCTCTGCAAATCTAACGGCAGTGTCGTGTTCAGAGATATACATTTTTATTGAAAACTAATGAACAGTGATTTTTATGATAAATAGAATCTCGTCTCGTGTTTTCTAATAGGAAATATAGCAATACCCGCTGGTATAAGTAAAACTATCCTCAACATCCTAGAATATGTGTACCTTTATCAACTCGTGTATATGTCAGTAGACACTTGGGTGAGATGTTTGACAAAAGCTTCTGTAAAACGTCTTGGACAAAAGCTTATGCAGAACGTCTACATATGACATTCCCAGAGGGCGTATTCAATCCCTCGCCCTTAGAACCCCTGAAATGAAATATGTGAGTTGTCATAGATCATAAAAATTTCTAAATTACTTGTCCGATATAATCCGGACTTGAGTACACAATATCCCCAAGGATATGCCTTCTCACCCAAGTAATCACTCTCTGTCTACACGTAGCTACAAAGTAAATACTTTTTGTAAATATATGATCCTTCTATGAATTCATTATGCAACATCATACGACCTTTCCACTTCAATTTATCATAGGGGTTACTCTGATAAGGATTCTAGGGGAGGTCGTCCAATAAATAAAATGCTCATTCTGGGGAACGGGCACAGCTACAGGGATCAGCCACAACATTTAATTGTATCCAGCCACCGGTTGTAATTCAGGTTTATGTCACGATTTGACAGATTGCCTGATAACTGATTTGACAGGGGATAATAATTAGTGACTTCCTAAGACCATGATTAGCAGATATTTAGTAGTACTGGTAAACATTGCATCATGCATTGTAAAACGGTCTCAGCTTAGACGTGGGAAACTTGCTGATGTCTCCGACAAAGGTGAGAACTTCCTGTTATCACAAGTGTCAGGGCAGATTGGATCTTTTCTGATACTCTCAGGTAATGCATCCTGATACCTATTGTCACGATGCATGGAAAATCAGTAGGATGAATGTTTTACTCGGGCATATTGCCTACACTGCAAAACATAAGTAATGCCATTTCATAAAAGACCCTCACAAATCCGAATAGTTGTTTTCACTTGGATTTTATTGCTTGCACCTTAAAAACGTTTTACAGCTCCATTTCCTTTCCTTGGTGGATCGAAACACGACACGTGGTAAAAGTTACAGAAATTTATATCTGTCTCTTGTTATGCTATACGTACAATGTACAAGATCCACAACGCATAAATAGAATTAGCTTTTCAGAAAGCGATACACTGAAGGTCTTTTGGCATCCGGGAATGTTCATAACACGTTTCATAATATTATTTCTTTGGAATATAAATTAAACGTAAATGGTAATACAATTCAGTTACGTCACAATACCTGTAAAAGTTGGCAAATGGTGATAACCAAAATAAGATCCGGCGTAACCATAGTAACGGCCAGCATCCAAAGTATCCATTCCAGTACAATGTCTCTTTCGTATGTCAGACTCGAACTCGTCTTGTGTTCGCTTGCGTTTGTGACGGCTTTCACATCTGAGAGTTGACAAGGACTGGAGATTGGGCACACAATCAGAGATCCTATGTTGTCCATTAATTCCTGTACGACATGCTGGTGTGTTTGTTATCTGGACATATCTCGCACCATGGAAGTGACTATGAGGCAATTTCCCTTTCTGATGGTAATTCGGTAATAACACAGGTCCGTGCGACAGTTCTGAGTGACATTCACCCACTGTATTCCTGTTTGCTGCCATTATACTGTTTGATGCTGCTTCCTCTGGGATGGAAATTAATCGTTCCAGTAACCCATTCGTGTAGGTATCTGAGGACAAATAAACATTAATCCGGTTTAGTGACAAAGTACAACCCATACAAAATAAACCTACGTTTGTCCATTCTTTCTTGCGGGGTTTGTTATTTCTTATGCTGATCAAATGTATCTCTGTGTCACTATTGTGTATCAGAGAATGAGTATCAGAGAAAATGGAGGGAGGGATTGACTAAAATTCAACAATAAACGAAATATTCACCTATGGCAGTGAGAAGATCCTCCAAGATATGTCTACATGAAGTGTCAGGAATATAGCCGGTGTTGTCGGGAAACTTGGAAGTTGCATCCCATTTGACGCCCATATTCCTTGAATAGTGCACGGAACATACTGAACCCTCATTGTCAGTATCTCTTACTTGACCAGATGGAAGAGTATCTTCGCAGTGATAGAAATAGTTTGAGATCGTATCCGGTGTGGCGATCAGCAGTGCTGGCTGGTGGACGTGGCAAGGGTTATCCAGGCCAGGGAACTTGGACATGTCCAGGCTGTAATTAATGTCCGTGTCGATGTGCAGTGGTTGTTGCAGTTTCAGACACGCTGTAGATGGATGAAGCATAGTGAAAGAGATCAACAATGATGTTCACTGCTCAAAGGCTCAGTTACTTTTAACGGACGGTGCTTTTGAGGTGTCATATGTGCCCGGTCAATCAAACTCTGATTAGGCTTTTCTCCGGTGTGTTACCTGTTTATTGACCTAAGCTGCTTTAAGTATGTAATTTAAATTGGACCTGGCAACATGTGCTTCCTATTAGTCACGGGTCGTTTGTCAGGGTGACCGCAGTCTAAGGAAAGACGCGCTCTGTGATGCTAACAGTGGTCTCTCATCAGTGACGAGCCAATTGCTCTGTCTACACATTCTCACTAGGGGTCAAGCGAAGACAGGTCATTACACAAATGTTGTTACAGGCAGTGAAATGAAATCACCTCCGTGACGTAATGTAATAGCCGGGTTGTACTACTTAACAGAAATTGTAATTGGCAATCTGGGCTTAATGATACACCACCTATGTTTACAGAGTGTCAGACATTTTCTGTAGTTGATTTTACAAAGGCAAAAATGTGTGAAAATCGAATTGTCACATCGAATGGTTTATCCGGGTACATCGAAACAAAAATTCCTGGTTCTTCCAGATCGTATGTTACTTCCGTAATATATGTTATGATAATATATGTGTTTCATCTTCTGGTTCGACACATGACCATCAAAACAAAGATATGTTCCTCGTATAACTTTTCATTCACCACAGAAACTATATTATTAAGTTATAGTATGATATATACTATACCTAAACATGTATGAGGTATGACATATTTCTATATCGATTTAAATGCAGATACTGTTTGTCACCTGTTTGGTTTGAGTACGTGAGTGAAAAGAAACATAAAAATTAAATGTACATGCGGGAATTCATTAAAACATCACTAAAACTCCAGAAGCCAATAAGAACATTCCTATGATCATGAGAGTGTACGGGTCCCACAATATTCTTAGTATTGATCACAATCAAATATAGTGACGATTAGCTGTGATTGTGGAATGGGTGATCGCCTATCTGCGTCACAAAAGCATGCAAAGGCAATTCAGTTGCTGACTTTAATGGACATGGGAAAATCAGATATAATAGGAACAATCAGAAAATTGTCACTGGCGCCACTTTTTGTAATGAGTTTGAACGAACCCTCAACACGCAAGTCTACATTTTGGAGGTTTGGGTTTCTGACTACCGATACCTTTCAATCATTGTTCCTTGAATAATTTGATACTTGTATCACAAACTACCCTTTTCATTTAAACTGTCCACATATAACACTTCCGGTGATATCACCACATTGTAAATAATTTACAGTTTTAATTTCTAAGGTAGGGTTTGGAGTAAAGTATTAATCTTCATAGCGATTGAAACAATACTCGAAGTCTCTCTGTTGCACTGTATGTTCCTTCACGTATGACACGCTTTTGGAGCAGAGAATGAGTGTAAAGAGTGACGGGTGTTAACACCGTTTCCACTGTAAACGCATATATTGTCTTCCTTAAAACCCGCTAATGGCTTGTGGAATCTGTTCCGTCTTGTCACTACAAGTGGTGGATAAACAAACAGCGAGATGGTTTTAATGTTACTCATAAACACACAGTGTCATTTAGAAAATGATCACATCTATGCTATTTTTTTAATTACACTTCTCAGTACTTTTATTCGGTTGAGTCTCAAGCGGGATTCTAACCCAAGTCGAGCACCCAATCGTCTGCACACAAAGTCCGACTTCCAACTCACTCTGCCACCCAACAAAAGTACAAGATCAGTATTTACAGAGAAAGTACAATCCAAAATATAGCACATGTTATAATGCTTCTCATGTGCATATAACGAATGCCAAACAAACGGATTATATGAATGAATGCAACTTCTTCACATGACTGTTATCATACCATAATGGGCATTCAAACCGAACACAAAATAATATTCGTAAATATCACCTAAGCATAAACTGTAACACATTTATATTTACAATTCGACAGATATGTACAAAATGAACCCGTTCTAAATGTTAAACTATCATTTGCATAATATCCATGAGGTACAGAAGTTCACACTTCACATCACAGAAATTGTTGTGGTTCATGCTTGATCAAACTGCTCTGAAAGCGACACATTATACTGACAATTTCTCGGGGCACCTGCCTGGACAAAGGAATAAATTATTCATAAATACGAAATTAAAGAACAACATTTACATATACGTGCATATGTTTGTAGGTTTGATGTTTTAGCCGGCAAACTATTGATTTTGCTAAACTGACTAATTTAGTAAAATAACGAAACCTAAGTCCATTTTTCTGATATCAAAACATGGTTTTAATTGTGTTTTAAAAGGAGAAACATATTGTATAATTTGCATGTTCACGAAGGGATTACGTGCATTCATGCGCGAAATGTTCAGTGTAGTGGATCACGTTTCTGTATCATCTAATATGAGTGTGGACGACATTGTGAACTGGGTTAATTAATAACCCTCTCCATAATGATGAAAATCTCAGATGTTTTGCTGTTTAAACAATACTTTATTTCCATTAATGTTCACGTTTTACATGTTACATGACATAACAAAAATCACAAAATGTAAACAGGGTAAGCAAACAGGCCCAAATGTCTATATAGATGCTTCTCCGCATATTGTACATCATAATCAATGCTATGAATGGGATATTAACGAAAGACTAAACATCCAAATAAGCTAATATGAAAAGGAAGACACCAAATGCATGTTATTTTCATGAGCTTTACTTAAATTCCGTAAGGCAGTTTGTTTCAATTATGTTATTTTGAACTGTTTTCATTGTCTGAAGGAGCTGTTTCTGCATTGCCGTGGATTACAACAAATCATTCAGAAATTCTGAAATGGTCATGGCGGGAAAAGACCCGTGAAGGCCCGCTGACACTTCGGTTTCCATATTGCGTAAGACTCATTCATTCCCTCATTGCGGGAAAAGAATATGTTCACATATTCCATCCAATGATGGTATTGGGGCTCGCGGGTAAAAAACCCGAAGCACATTCAACAATTGTTTTAAATTACTAGTAGAGTTGCTAATATGGGGCGTTCATTGTGCCAAGCAGACACAGACTTAACAGAGTCCTCCAACATTTTACGTAAACTTTTATCATCTGGACAGCATTATCCCCTTCCCAAACTAAAATCAAATTGGGCTTTAAGATACTTATTACGCCAAGTACAGAATTTTTAAAAGTAATTAGGCAGAATGGTTCTCCTCTTTTAATCGTAGAATATGTGGGCTTTTAATTTCTGGCTAGATTTGTCTTCACCTATGAAGGGATGGTGTAAATCCAGTTGGGGTCCATGCAGGTATCCAAGGCACTGTAAGTCCCCATGGTCCCTGGTATGGTGATCTCTCTTTAGTTATTGGTGATGTTGAAACATGAAGTACATGCTGGAGTAAATATAGATTTAGATACACATCTGATGTTTACGTGTTAAAATTAAACCAAAATCCATTAGTTTTGGAGACATGGGCGGCGTACTGGATATGTCGATATCGTACAACATATGGTTCCTTCAGGGAGGCAGGAGCCACCAATATCCAACATGTTGGTGCAACAGATTGCTCTCTTTGTAGTAGCTAATAGCTGATACATGCTAGGGTGGCTCCTCGGGCACGTTTGTTTGTGGGTTTAGTCTTCAGTGTTATAGTTTGTCCTTTGGTTTTCACCAAACTGGTTCCTGGTGGAAGGGGACCACAGTCCCTAGCCAGGATGACGAAGTAGAGCTCACGTGTTCTGACACCTTCGCTTCCTAAGATATATTCAACAGCTTTGGCCAAAGTCCTGTTTGGCATGGAAGGCAGACCAACTGTATATGAGCAGACGTTATATGAGTGTATCATTCAATCCCCTTCTCTTTATTTTCATATTCAGAAACTGTCTTTTCTAGATTTAAAGGGTGTATGTGGCATAAATAGTTTCAAAACAGCATTGCAAACATAGAATCTAATCTATGTCGTTGGCGCGTCCATTCTCCTGGCATCTACATCAACGCTGGCTTTGTCAGCCGTTGGATTTCCTTTAACAAAAGACTGTGTCAATTTTGCGGATCTTCCAAATCCAAGTTGTATTACTTGGCCCTCGTTCTTGAGACACCGGAAACGTACGCTGTAAATTGACGTTGACATTGGTTCGAAAGATTGGTAACGTAAGAAATTGTATAGAATCATTGTGCAGAATGAAAGAAAAATCATTTGCTCAAACAAAATAAATTTATATTGACGTGACAAACACATGGATGCCCATTACTGTTTGGTGGCCCGGTGGTTGGGGGATGGGGGAACGGGGGATATGCTGACCGTGCCATACTGAGACGCGATAAAGGTTCAACTGCATTAAGTAAAAATCAGTTGCTCCCTGGGCGTGTATCGAAAGTAAGCCCCAGTTTTGATGGTGACACGTGAAAACTGGGATTGGAGGATATTGTGAATGCTGAATGTGTACAGACATTTTCAGTTAGGTGATATTTTGTGAGGAACTGGGCTTCGTGCCTTCCGCTTCGAAATGGGATATTTTGGGGAGTTCTCGATCTCGAACAACAATGTTTACACAATGCCATTTAGGAATTTGTCAAATGTAACATATGTTACGTTTGTGATTACATTTTCTTAGTAAAGTTCTAAGAAATTCTAGTACCTTTCTGAGTCGAGTCCCATGCGGGAAAAATAAAACAATCTGTGGTGCTGAACCACAACATCCTCGTGACGCTGGCACAGGTCATGTGATGATGGCGGATCATATGGTAAAGTACACAAAAGCTTTTATAACTAGTCGTAGTGTGATAGACGTACATGTATAATATTTGTGGTCAAATATTATACAGTTACAGAAGTACCATAAGATTCGAAAAGATTTACCTCCATATGCGACAGAAATGAAAATAATAATATGTCCCGAATAGAAACTAGACTATATGAATAGAAATAGATTGGTCTACTTCTGTGTTTGTGACCAATACAAATTAACAGCTTGAGGTAACAACATAATGACTCACAATGGTGACGGAGTCGTATAATTAAGGAAACAATAGCCTTGCTGACATGTAAGTCAGTATAAATACAACAGCATTGTCTTTGTACAAGTCACGTGATCGTCACGAGATCATATAATTAAGAATACAAAACCTTTGTTGTCACATTATTGAATACAACCAAATAATGCCAAACCTGCATATGCGGTCTCAGTGATCAACGTTTGAACAGCTCGAGTTACAGCATCATAGTAACTCATATAATCAGGGATACTCTACAACAGGGATAGGTCACTCGCTTGCTTTCCTTACCATTTGTACTAATTAACGTGTGCCTCGTCATGCTCCAACGCACACAGTGACTTGGCTCGTTCCCAGCGCAACTTCAGTTGTGTTTAACAGAACTTCAGCATTTCCAGTTTTGTCAATTTACAAGATCAACAAAAAAGAGGTTATGGAACTATAACCCTCAAACATCAATGGCGAATCAGATCAGATCGGCGATGCGTAATATTTTCCACACACCTCAAATACGCCCTAACACTTTGTTTTAGATTATGAAACTATCACTATTACTTGCAAACACATTTTACCAGAAAGTATATTCCCCTCATAAGAATTAAAGGTGTATGTGAAATATATTTTTGAAATAATAGCTGGAAACACTCAAACAACGGCGTGTAGTATTTCAATGAAGGATCAGAGCAGATCGGCGATATGTAACATTGTTCACTCACCTCAAATACACCCTAACATTCTTTTTAGATTATGAAACTATCACTATTACTTGCAAACACATTTCACCTGATAGTATATTCCCATCATAAGAATTAAAGGTCTGTGTGAAAGATGTTTTTGAGGAAGTAACTAGAAACACTAAAACAGCGGCGTGTAGCATTTGAATGACGGATCAGAAAAGATCGGCGAAATGTCATATTTTTCACACACCTCAATTACACCCTAACAATGTTTTAAGTCATAAAACTGTCACTACTACTTACAAATATCCTTCAACAAAAGGTATGTTTTCCTCCTCAAAATTAAACGAATGTGTGAAGGAAGTTTTAATTGGCACAATTTAGTCTATCTTCGCGGTGAATCGAGAATAGAAGACAGTGAGCTATAACATACCGACTTGAAATTTTACAACAAATCTACTGTCCTAATACGGACACAAATACCAGTTATTTGACTTAAACTGAAGTGACAAAATAGTTAACTCTCCTACATGTAGGATTTCAGTTGTTACAACACTCAGCGAACTTAATCAGCTGTTGAAACTAAACCAAATAAATCAATCTTAAATACTACGCTGCCACCATATTGGCTACACTGGTTACGTAACGACCCGAGACATACGTTCAGCGGCTTTTTGAGGACTTTCTTGTCCCCGTCTATATAGGCACCCTGGTATAATCAAGGAAACGGTATATTTGGTGACATATAAGTCAGTACAATCACAACATGCCGAAGGTGTACATGTACATGTTATCACAAACTGTGACCAATACAAATGAGCAGCTCCAGTCCAGCAATTGGGAGACTCATAATAGTCACGGAGTCATAGAAATCAAGGAAACGACAATTTTACTGATATTAATAACGTGCCGAACGTACACATGTTGCCTTCGTGGTCGAAATTTGAACAGATCTCGAAGTACCCAGAATACCGTGATTGTCACGGGGTTTATCTTGTTTATGGCTAGTACAAATATATGGAAAGAAGGGAAAATCTGTAAAGCTGAATTACAACGACATCGTAACTCCTGTACAAGTCATGTCATGTGATGGTCACAAGGTCACATAATCAAGGATACGATAATTTGGATGACGTGTAAATCAATGAGATCATATCGTGCCAAACGTACATATGTGGTGGTCTCGGTGATCGTATCATAAGTATGGATTGCCCAAAATAATCCTCCCATCGTTCTCCGCCTGACTGAACTTGTCGTTTTAAGAAAGTTAAGAAACCGGGGGTAAACCGGATTTTTTATTGTGATATTTGTTTTTTGTATTGATTCTCGAAGACTATAGAATGCATTTATGTACACTGACATTGTTTGCTGATGTTTTAAGAACATATAACGTTACTTTTGAAGTCTGGGGGAAAACATCTGGTTTGTGTAAACTTTACAATATCCATGTTTAATCTCTACATTAGTAATACATGTATGTGTTAAACTGTACGAAAAAAAATGAGACATGTTTTCGCAACAGCCCTTGTTCAGTGGCCGCAGCGTATGTACAATGAAAATAAAGTAGTTATTTCTTAATGTTAGTTCTGTTAACACTAACATTATTATGAAGTATTCTATCTGTTCCAACTTGCTTGACAACGATACAAGAATCTGCATCAAAACGTCACATCACCTGAATAAAAAAGGTATTCATCCAAATCGCTTGTCCTCATCTGCAGCAACCTGATACAACATGATTCTCGTTCTAAAATTTTTAATAGATATTAAATCTTAATCTTAAAATTTGTTTACTTCTGCACCACCGCTTCTTGTACCAGGTATGGTTGAGGAATAGTTAGTTTTAAAATGCATATCGTTTGTTTATAATGAAATTGCTATTGATATTATTAATCACCTGACATTACATTGACCCCGCGGTTTATCTTGCATGATATTTGGGTATATAAACGTTTGTAAATTGTATTGGAACGACATTAATATAAGCTCGCAGCTAATTTACCAAGCCATTCGTTTCACGAAACCATATGTAATGTTTGAGAGCATGTTTTGTTAATAGGATACCTGTTCCATTGTTAGGCCCCGTTATGGGGTCTATGTGTAGATGTCTATGTGATTGATCAGAGTCAACTTTATGACATTAAAACACATGTTTGAAAACTGGCTATTGTCACGGTTGCCCTGTGGCACCTGATAACGAGGCCTGACTCAACGGTGGCGTTCCGGGAGACTCTTGGGCTTAATTGAATTGCTCTGGTTGACACATTATATCAATAAATCCTCTGCTATAACGCAGTGAGCGTTATCAGTAATAGCTCGAGTTAGGTAAAATGATACAAAGAGCCCCTCAAGCTTATTGTTATATTGCGTGGTTTATTACCCACTTACCAGGTGATGGCGTCTCGTGTATATAACATATACGTAAAGGTAGCCTGTGAATTGAAAGATTTGGATGCAAGGATATTATTCATTGTCTAATGACAGCTGAACCCAGTTCAACCGTACAAGCCGATTATATCACCTACCTGTAGAACTTTAATAATACGCTATAAAAGTTAACTGGGTCAGAACGTGCGGCAGAATTCTATGGCGTTCGGCGACATTGCAAAATATAGTATATGCAATGTGATTGGAAAGCTGTATAGCCCGCACAACCAGAATAATGGAAATATAGCTACAAATATACAATGTTAAAACGATGTGAAATATCAGTTGTGAACTAAAGCTGTTTTAATGTGTGATACGGCTAGACAAAATCTATACACATGCCAATGAAAGGTAAAATTGCGTGTTATTTATTATTATTTTTTGGGGGGTGGGGGGTGGGGTGGGGGGGGGGACACATTCTTTTGGTCCCACTCTGTAGCTCATTGTTATCTCTAATGGAAGATGGTGGTCTGGTTGTTTTATTAACAGAGGGACAACTAAAACTACATGTATAAGTATTTCTTATTGTTACGATTCATTTTCCAATCAAACAAATGCTAATTTAGCTCTTTGAGCAATACAGTGGTTATTTTCTATATTTGAAAATATTCTACAACTCCAAACCTCTTTAAATGTAAAGAACGCGACAATGCACGTGAGTTACACCTACAATGGGTACCTTACATTCTTATCTTTGACAGTAATTGGTTTGCAGGAAATTCATTGGCAAAAGAATTAATTATAATGTCATGGTATACGCCATGACTGCGCAATGCCATTTAGAAAGTGGTCAAATGTAACATTTGTTATATATGGGACTACACATTCTTAGTAAAGTATACATTCGAGTACTTTTGGTTGGGTTGAATCCACCCTAGTGGAAGCCACGGTGGCTGAGCGCGTTAGGCGGGTGACTTTGTGTACTTTGGGAGTAGGGGTTCGAATCCCGGATGGGAACCAACCCAACCAAAAATTACCAGAATTTACTGTGAACGATTCATCCCGAATATAACATAAGTTACATTTGACAACTTAGTAAATGGTATTGTGCAATCATTGGTCTATGGTCCCCAAAGCTGGGAGATCCTATTTCGAAGTTGAAGACACCCATCCCAGTTCCTCATAAAATATCACCTAAATGAAAATGTGGTTTAAACATATTTTTATTTAAAATTTGATGAAATCTGGATCGGCGAACAAGCTAAGAAGCTTATATTAACGCCGCTCCAGTACATTGAAGTGTTCCAGTAGGTGGACATATGAATTAAGTACTTCGACGACAAAGATCAATAGTAAGACCAAATAGCATACAACTGTTGGTAGGTGATGGTTATGCCTAGCATCCAAGTCAGTTGCTGCAGAAGATCGTGTTACATCTAGCTTCTCTGACGTTCAATATATATGCATAGATCATAATCACTGAAAACGGTTAAGCGTTGAAATGAAGTGATGCAATGTGTTGAGAATATCACTATCTATTACGTTATTCAATGCACCATTGCCGTATAAAGTTGTTTTAACATCATATCCTTGAGTATGAAAATACATAGTTGACCTTAGATTCGTATAGTTCTGACAATTAAAGAGATAGTGGAGAACGTCTTCGGTATCATGACCGCATGAACACTTGTTTCCGATATGTGCCGCTTATATCTGGCCGCGTGTAGGTCACTACAGCCGAGCTTGAGGCGACAGTGGATGATTTGACAAAATCTCGTTCCAGCATTCAAATCAAAGTAGTTATGAGTTTCTGTTGGGTTTATCATTATTCTAAACTGACTGAGGTAAACAGCATTAACAAATCCACCAGGCAATGAAATCCACGACATAATCGCACTTGGTAAAAATGATTGTGAATATCTTTGTGTTCTACAGTTAATATTTTGAATAGAAGTACTATTCCTAAGAAACTAGTTGCTTCGTTCAAATACCCTTCCTGGTACAAGGTCGTTCAAATACCCTTCCTGGTACAAGGTCGTTCAAATACCCTTCCTGGTACAAGGTCGTTCAAATACCCTTCCTGGTACAAGGTCGTTCAAATAATCTGGAGTCAGACAATAATACATTTTATAAAACATTATGAGCTTAGAGCGTTGTCGTCTTTCTTTCAGTGTACTATAACTGGTTTCCCTGTATAGTTTATCATGACTTGTGCCACGAAGCGAGCGGCACATGGACCGTAAAGCGTCTAAATGCAAGTTCTCCAGTAAGTTTGCCCGTACAATCGTACAGTTATCCCAGACATGACTGCAGTAGTCAAAAAGTGGTAAGATAAAGGAATTATATAAGGTGTTTAGAGTTTTCCGAGATAAACGGTATTTCAAACTTCTCAGACAATTGATCATTGGACTAATTATCTTTACCCTGTCGCCTATATGAACTTTCCAAGAACAATCGCCTTGAAGTGAAAATACCTAGATGTTTATGGTTGTCAACTTCTTTAATAAGTTCGCCATTCATTAATAAGTGGGGCCTGACATAATTTTGCGTTTTTCGAGGGAATGTTATACTCAACAATCTTACTAGGATAATAACTACGTTGCCACTTTTTGGCTCAATCTCAATTGTTTGCCAAATCTCACTTTAAAGTTGCGACTGCTGTGACTTGGTGATCTGTTATCGTATATATCGATGTATCATCTGCAAAGAGGCGAATGTTGAGTCAACCGTCAACATTGTCATTAATAGAGATGATAAACAGAAGCGGACCTAAAACGGAACCTTGGGGAACACCAGCTTCCACTGTTTTGATATCTGAACTGTAACCATTTATTACCACTCTCTGCATTCTGCTATCTAGATAACTTTCGAACCATTCTAAGAGAGTACCCCTTATACCGTAAGCATGAAGTTTATGAATAATGCCCCGGTGCCAAATTCTGTCTGTTTATGTCACAAAATACGGCTCTAATTTCCTTTCCTTGCCTACTGCACCAGCGATAAAGTTATAAAGATTTACTGTAAAATCGCCAGGCATAAAACCAGATTGTAAGCTTGACAGAGTATTTTTATCTCTGAAGAAGTTGAAGACATATTTAAAAACGCATTTTGAAAATGTATGAATAAAACACATGGTACATGGTATACGTCACGTGGTTGCACATTCAATTATTATCTCTTGGTTTAGTCTTGAATAGCCCAAAATATTGTTTTGTCCAATCTATGCATCAACAAATTACATTATATGAAGTGATAAAGGAATTACTCATGGTAAAATAGATACATTCAAATATAACAACGCTTCATTTTTTCAGATAAATAAAAAAGATCTTTTGCTTTTTAACGTTAGTAGTGTAGGGAATGGGGGTCCCATATACTACCACTACCACTACCAGAAGTCAATTTCAACCGTCAAGGTCACTTTTCTAAACTACAATAAATATATTGCGAGCTAGATACCACGATGTTGTGAAACTGTGATCGAATCGTAAATGATCGATCCCTCTTTGTCATTAGTGAATTCAGGGACCGTGAAATCACAAAGGGCTGCCATATATGTAACACAAACATATACAGCATCCTGTGTTATGGCAATTTCCGCTATCAACCAGCAAGTATGTATCAACATATCAACACCCAATAGAGTTTCTATAGCATCTTTGCTTAATTGGACATGCCATGTTGACAGATATGAATACGCTGACGTAATCCGCCAATGCTAATTGCCTGTGATGTCAATTAATTTCTGACTGATCACTGAGAGAGCAAGAGTCATTAATCATCTCATTGGCACGTAAGTTACGTCACATATGTTTGTATTCGTTAACGTGTGTATGTATTGTGTTTATAAAGGTTATTGTTTTAAAAAAAAATAAAAATGCCTGGACTGACAATAATACTAAAAGGCTCTAACACATAATCTGAACTTTCAAAAAATAATACTAGGCAAAATACTGTTAAATTTCCAAATTATCATAATAGGCAAAGTGAAAACAAATAATTTTAACATGATGTATATACAGTAAGTAGATGTATCCTGTCCAGACAAAATCTGACCCAGACAAACCCCCAAAAGACAAAATTTATGTACGTTGTAGACAAAATCCCAACAATGAGAAAAAAAGATATTTTAATTCGAAGTAGATACTTTCATTTTACTCATAAATAAGCATTACTGGCCATAAGCACTAAACAGATGATTCAGCGTTATTTCGTCACATGATGCATCACGCTTGTATATCGTCCTGTACCTTAAATCAACGCTAAAGTGATGGTGAATGTCAGTTTGGAATGTCAACCTTTCCCTCGTTTTGCTAGTAACACATAAAAATTTAACAAGTGCATATAGTTTTAGTTTAACGTTCTTTGGCTACTCACATGCCGCCATTGGATGACATAAAAACATAAACCTAATTATATTCCTACACATAATGTTCTCTCTGACTGGAGACGTGACAACCAAATAAAAAAGACAATGTGTGCTCTGTTTTCCCATGAACTAAAAATCCATGGTTGAAGCTGGCTATTTACTCCGATTACACAGCGGTGAATTGAAAGAATTTCAAAGTGTGAATAATTACGATCATCTCAGCTGAATTGCCAGCCAAAAACAACATCAAAGCTGATTTGTAATCCGCGAGTATTTCACATATATTGTCAAACAAATACCCCGGGGCCGACACCTGGGGTGAGGGGGCGGGTGGGGAAGGCAATGCTTCGTGTCAGTTGTGTTAATCACCAGTCACACAAAGGGCACCACTTTGGGTGATTCTAACTGACGCGACACGGTTGATTAATTCCTTCAGTGATTGGATGAGCACAGTCGATCCAGTTTGTTTTGATTGGACGCTGCCACGTGAGTCTCAAAGACCTGAATGACACGAGGGGTTTAAATAGAAGTGATGTAATCGGCAATGGCATCATTCATTTCCAATGCATTAAACATGATGGACGTATCTTTTCACCTTCTGCAGCCTCTCAGTATCGACACCAACATCACCTACGACCTGGATATGTCAAAGTTCCCAGGTTTGGATGACCCACAACAGATGTACCAACCAGCTCTGTTGATAGCCACTGACTGGAGTGATTACGTCTACCATGACGACCAGTGTGCCACGAATGACGATGACGTTTTTGAGGATGACTTATACTCTCTCATAGGTATGTATTTGTTATGTGAAACAGATGTAAACCCCAAACATTTCATCTATTACACAGTTTCATAAACCTGTGGCTGTATATGTACGAGAAAATCACAATGGAATTATTTGTTTTACTTATGTTTACTTATCTTTGTTTCAGAATCCAGTGCAGTCATGTTCACAGACTTTACAGATTCAAACAAAAGTGACTTCGAAGCTCTCCTTGATGAAGTGATCACAGACACAACGACAGACTGTTGCAATCTTTTGGATTTGTCAGATTTCACGGATTTGGATTTAACATCTTCAACAGACAGTCAGCAATCGGAGTTATCGCCCCTATGTGGAAGGGGTCAAAAGCGACGTCACTCGATTGATAATGAACATTTAAAAACTAAGAAGAAATACAAAATGGCAGAGGTTGAGATGCATTCATCGCTCCTCCCATCACTTGTATCTGTGTGTCCTACTTCCAAAAACTGCATGTTTGGAAGAGATTCATAAACAGTCATACAGTTGCAGGAATGTGTGGATGTGCTATACTAGTAAAAGAGAAAATATACATAAAATTTACATGGTGCAACATATATATGGTGCAAAGGAATATTTTAATCATTCCCATAAACACAGTGCCAAATCTGTTATATTTTTTACACATGGGTTGCTTGTTTTATTGTTATGTGATTAAAATGGATACATTCAATTTTGTTTTCTGTTATACATTGAGTGAACACGTGACCACAATGCACACAAGTTGATTATCATCCCTTGATTCCCTGAATAGACATTACCCAGGAGATCTGTTTGGCATCACAGTGACACATCCTTCTGAATACGTGGCGCCAAGTGAGACCTGACAAAACTCCGGGGCTACGTATATTACCAGAAGGGTTAAAATCTTCTTTCAAACGCCCCATTACTGAATCTAATCAACATTACATGGTACACAATGGCCAAACGAAACATCCACAACTCTGTTTAAGAGACCAAATATAGACAACTTACGATATAATGATACACTTAAATATATCCAAACAGTACACAAATATCAAATAACGAAATTATGTTTTTTTCTGATTTCGTATCGAGGTATCTTAGAGAAGGATTGCTTCATGAATATTGAATGTGCATTCGTTGTGGTATAGAGGGTCATTCAAGCAACTGTGAACAATGAAGTAGAAATGCAATGTGACGCGATTTCATTATCGGGTATAATTGTCACCTTCTCTTTGAAATTGACGGTTACATAAAATCGACGTCGGCGGTCAGTTTTCTGTATACATGTAAACATTCTACTCTGACATCAAAGATGACCCGCAGGTTACATTGCAATTTGCAGCAGCCTATTCTATTGTTTAGTCAACACTGACTGCAGTTGCTGCCAAGTCACCCAAACCACAGCAAACTTCATAAGCATTATACGTTATAGAAAGATTACAACAAGCAGTATATTGAATTCCTTTGTGTTAAATAATCATATCAATGTACCACTTTTGAGACATGTGTTTTAGTCATGCATAGGAAATCTTATGTATAAACTTACTATATGAATGTGTTCATATCCAATATAGGTTTTAAGGTTTTATAATGTATAAAATGTTGTAAACATGGAGGAAGAAAAAAACTCTATTGTATTGTACTATATCACTGAAATATACAACCTGTGGTTGTACAAGTTGTATTTAGTTGCTGTAGTAATGTAAATACATGTATGAATGTCGCAAACGCTGTTGAAGAAAGTTTGAATCTCTTTCCCGAAGTGTCAGATGAACGTGTAATTGCTGCATTGCTGTTCCATCCAATATCACTTTAATGGCGCCTATCACAAGAGTGTATAAAACTACTTTATCTAATCAAATTGTCAAGGCTATACATTGCATATATTTAAACCAACTCCGTTTGAATAGGATATTTGCCACCCAAATCAGGCCTGTTTTACTCTATGGGTGTGAGGTTTGAGGGCTGGATAGTGCAACAAACATACAAACCCTTGATATGTTTGCGTGTAAACTCTCCCTTGACACCAACGTACTCAGCACTGGGTAATATAGCAGATGTCCTATGTAAACTGACCAGCAAAAGAAAGTATACCAAGACTGACCATTTTTCAAATTTTAAAGAAATATTTTTGGAGGTACATTGTACACTGAAACATGTCACCCCAAAGTAGCAATTTGATATTCGCAGTGAAATGCACGTGCACGTCGTGAGTAAACGACGAAGTGGTCAATTGTATAAATAATTATCATGGGCCTCTGTCAGATGTTTCACATGTATAAAGGGTATAAAAGTTAGCATGCGGACAGGCTACACATGCAGTTTGAAAATGATCACCTCAGATATGCTAATTATCAGCAGACGTTGACAGTGGTCGACAGACGTTGCAAGAACCTGCTGCAGCATTGTAGCCAGGCGAGCCAGACACAGTTCAGATCAAGAAGTGGGAGATTTCGAGGATCATCTGAAGACAGACATTCGGGGACGTTAGGCGTGAGAAACCGTTAACGTCATCAGCGGCGAATCCCCTTGATCATAGCCTCACTCGATAAACTGGGGGTAAACGTCTTCGGGCGTCGGGTACAGCGAGCCTGTACGACCCTTCAAAGGACAGGTGTTGACCCACAGACGTCACAGATTACGTTAGGCTGGGCCCGAGTTGTTCGTAGGAAGGGACGATGGGAACGCTCTACAGTGACCAACACGCTCTCCAGACATGTCCACGGTCGGGCACATGTGGGATGAACTAGGCAGATGAGTTAGGAAACGCTGTAACCCACCACAGAACAGACAGCAACCGGCACAAGCCATGCAGATGACCTTGACGAACATCTGATGTCATCGGCTAGAAGGAGGCTGCGTGCCTATGTGCATGGGTCTGGCATACAAGATACTAAAGGGAGGGTTGTGAGCCTTTATTTTATGTAACTCAGTCCTTGCTGTTACTCTGTGTGATTGGAAAACTGTTTTTCAGGAACCCGGTCAGCTTGCGCATGTCTGACGCCAAGTATGTGTGTAGTATGCGTGTTTTTTTGTAATAAACGTCTGTGTTATATTTGTGTGTCTTGGATCTCTGGGTCAGTGACTTCTTGAAAACCTCCTATACTTTTGTTGTGTCGGTCAGTTTATGGTCTTTGCATTTAAACGTTCCATAACATTTTGGAATAGATTTATATACATGTACATGTATATGGCTAATGTAAGCTATCCACATAAGTGTTATAACATGCATTACAAGCAGCTAATAATAGTAAAAATAATCGGTCTATTTGAAGTACAAATTGCTTTGACTTGAATTTTGCTATCTATGAGTAAAGAATCCTTTATTGCGGAAGTTATAACAAGATCTCAATGTTCGTTTGAACAGGAGTGCCACCTTTCTAAACTAGAAATTATACTTTCTTTACAGATACCTTTGGAACGGAGTTATACCTTAAAGGATTAACATTTGCCGAAGTCCAAAACAAAATCAGGCAGATATGTAAATACTCATGTAGACACATTTAACATGCTTTTGTTGATGTCGTTAGAAACTGGACGTATCAATTATCCACACTGTTAACACTGTTACAGAATAACTTGTTGATATTAGATTTCATGTACCATGGCGTAACTGTGTGAACCACGACATGATGAGTGAAATTTAAAATGTATTTATAACAACCCTCAGGATCTGTACTTCAGCCATTGAACGTCTTTCTAACATTTTCATCGCTGCACATCAACGTGTCCCCACATGTTGTATCACCTATTTAAGCACCGCGCTTCATCCTTAATACTTTACTGTGTTACTTTACCTTGACAGGAAGAAAGTAACAGGACAAAAAAAAAGAAACTGAAAAAAGTAACAGATTTTGATAGGAAAAAAGTAACTGGCAAAAAAACAAACATTTTCAGTAGTTTGTTTTTTCTTTATAAACAAAGTACAACAAAGCACATTTTTTACATTCTGGTAAACACATTTTCAGTTGTTTGTTTCTTTTCCTTTATTAACAATGTATAAGAAAGCACATTTACCCTTTTCAGTTACTTTTTTCATGTTATTTTTCCTGTTACGTTTTCTTCCCACATTTGTTTACTGACCCTCATCTCCACCGCATGTCCTGGCAGAAACATAGCTTACCGATGTGTGAAAAAAGTTACCCCGTATATTCGTTTTTCATGGTAGGGTTTTTCGATTATTGTTTGGTTAGATACATGTGAAATAAAATGCTTTTTATGCATTATCTATGTTTAACACTTTAACGAAAGAGAAAAATGCTATGCACCTGATATCGCATTAATATGATACTCAATCGAATACCAAAATACAAGAACGGAAGACTAAAATGAGTTGTCATGGCCTTCTACCCAGCGGCCAATTGTTGTTTACATTGTTTTAAAACAAACACGTAGGCTTTGAAATATTGGCATTAATGTAATCTCGCATAATGTTGTGAATGACGTAATTTTATCTTAAGGTGTTTAGAAACCTGCCTTGTTATGTCTCCGAGCAACATTTATCACACGGTTTGTTCTTTTTGGTCCCTAACTTGCCATCTGTTTGCAACACCATTAGACGGTCTGGGGTATTTGTGTTATCGTAAAGCGGTAACGGATCATTATCTGGGTGTGGCGTTATACAATGCACATCCCAAGGTATTTGTCTCACTCGGCGGTAATTTACATTGATCTTTGATCTTTCATCGAGTGCAGAGAATTGAATAACAGTCTAATTCATTGCACACCATTTTGTAATGCGATGGCAAGAGAGACTGTTTATTTTATCAAGATCAATCAGATATCTAGGTACTTACAGTAAACAAGAACGTCACATGTCATTGAATGATTACTAAATCTATCGATCACTACAGGATACTTGATTACCATCAAATATTCTAGCAACACAAACAACGCTAACGTTCACATTTTAGCTTTGCAATGAGTAACATACTGTTGTCAAAACCAATATATTTTTCGAAATTCGATTGTATTTTTCATTGCGTTACTCATTGTGAATCTGAGATGAATTTTAATATGCATTAATTTAAACTAGATAATTCAATATTCCTTGAAGTATATGTTTTCAATCAATAAATATCTTGATACTAGAACATAGAAGTAGTTTTCCCAATTCGATCCCTCTGCTATTTGACACATTGCTTTCCAGTCCCTGTACTATTTGTCATGGGGCTGTGTTAAGTGTATCGTAAGAACAACAGTCAGAAGAATGTGAGCAATAATACGCTGGATAACAATAACAAGAAGCATAAAACAACCAAGACGAATACACGGCAAATAGGAAACATAATAAGGACACTAATAACATGCTACATTGTATCTGTACTTCTGTTTGTTTCTAGTTAGTGAATGAAAGTCCTCATAACGAATACCAGGTCCATGATGTTAAAATATATATCAGTGATCAGTGTAAACATACTCTTAAAAAAGAAGAAGAAGAAACGCATATGTGAGTTTGAGAATATTAGACTCCTGTAGCTGCGTGAAAAGACAATACAAATGTACTATTTTTTCGAAAAATGTGTGGTTATAAACTGCGCAAAAACATGGTTATTTGTTTACATGCTTTTAAAGACATTCGCCAAACGTCACGTAGAAACCTTTCAAAGCAAAATGCACGTGCAAGTGAACGGGAAGACATGCGCAAAATGGCTAATGCGTTTCTCTTTTGGAAGAGTATATAAGAGGCAAAGGCGTTAATCATAAGACGCCCGTTACGACTATATTAACATGATTTGTGTATCGGAACCGACAACATCCTGTCTTAGCATCTCTATACTGACGTATATTATGCCCGTTGACAACTAGACCAAAAGGAGTATTAAATGGGACAACTTTACATTCACAATCCTTTTCCGTGAGTATTGTCGACGTTCAACAACTTGTAAAGTCTAGCGATCAAGTCAGATGTCCTGCGGTAATGAAAAAGCAAAATACACGAAAATAATTTCTGAAATTCATAAACCGTTCCCATACAAGATTATCAAATGGTATTCTGACCAAGTGATCGGGAATTTGCTGCAAGGTGCGGGCGGGAGTGAAATGCAAACTTGTCATCTCGTGAGGTAACATTATTGTCATTACTCATGATATATTTCGAAGCCATCCTGGTGCAGTGTCGAAACAACGTGTTTTATGAATATAATTCACACAGGATACCCTTTTTGGTTGCAGAATACAAAATTAATGCTAACCGCATTACAAAGAATTCTCACAACCAGGTCATGCCAGCACAATGCTCCATACATCTTGGCTTGTTCACAGCGTTATATATTTCTTTGATTATGAACAAATGCATTTTACAATATATTCTTAATGTTTTTTAAGTAATTAAATTTTCACTCAAATGTAAGCTCAGGAAGAAAATAAAAGATATTTTTACAGTGTTGTTTTCATACAGCGCATTTTGTTACACCAGGGAGACTATATACAGATTATCCCTGGTTACACCTAGACTGTCTCACAGGCCCTGAACCACATTATTTCTCCCAATGCCTGATCCTCCCTGCAACGTTAAAGGCCTAGATGAAGCAATTCTAGATTTCATCATGTTCAGGAATCTCCCTACTCACTACGGTATATTTGATACCATCGAAATTACTTAGTCAGTGGGTGAGTGAGTGAGTTAATATTGAACGTCACATCGGCAATATTGCAGCCATATCGTGACGAGAACGATTAATTATACAAATGAAGTAATAGCACATACATTGTAAAAACCTGGCAACGAGCGACAGAAAAACTAACTACAGTAGAATGTAAAACTAGTAATTAGACCTAAAACAATGTATCTATAAAGGACAATACAATATGAAAATGAGCTATAGGTTGCCAACAACTGAAGGTAGATCACCATAGTAAGAACCATGGGAATTACATATTCGGGGACTAAACTTTAGCACATGTTACACCCAACGTAGTAAAGTTCTCCAGATTATGACGGAATTTGGACATTCGATTAAGAAACACCGTATATCCGATGAGCCGATGTGTCCTTGATTTTAACGGTAAATGTTTAACTGTGCATGATATTTCGTCACCCTAGCACGGCATGATGATACGACAGAAAGCCTTATGCTTTATCCAGATCGGCTGCCAGTTGGCTGGAATATGTTGTTTATTGTTGCATTGCGAGGACTGCAAGAACCAAAGAGTGTGGAATTCAGTCCCGTTCACCTCAATACTTTCTGGGTTTGTCAACAACATGTCCGTGGGATTCAAACTTTGAGACCTACGCCAACAACCATCATGCCTCGCAGCCTCATTAACCAAACTATTCACTCATCTGTCTCATTAACGTGTCTTCCAATCCTGTCAGTTCCACGGTCGTCAAGGACGACTTTATTTTGTCTTCATGTACCAGTGTTGTGATCAGTGGTACATTGTGTGTGTTCAGATAGCATGGGACGTTGGGCACTTTTTAGTTGGGTTTCCCAGTAGACGTGGATGATATCACGCACGCACGCACGCACGCACGCACGCACGCACGCACGCACGCACGCACGCACGCACGCACGCACGCACGCACGCACGCACGCACGCACGCACGCACGCACTATGGCCGTTTTAAAAGACATTTCATTTGTTCGAAAAATGCGTGATTTCAATGGAAAGGAAATATGAACTCGGGGTTTTGACAAAATATAGCTCTTTGTTTAGTAATTTAGTCAGTGTGTACCTTATAACGAAACACTGTATGTATTTCCACATTCATTGATAAACTGATTCAACAATAAATTCACTATTTTACACCTGATGAAACATGAAAATGCAAATTAAAGCACGTTTGTCTTTCCGACATAGCAGCAGTATCGATGACAACATTCAAGCGTTCACAACTGTCATAAATAGTGAGTGATTGAGTAACTTTGGCAATATTTCAGCCATATCGTGACTAAATCAATATATAGATTACCAATAATAAAAGATAGAATATACAATCCTGTCAACGAAGGTCAGTAACTACATCACAGAGTGAGTGAGTGAGTGAGTGAGTGAGTGAGTGAGTGAGTGAGTGAGTGAGTGAGTGAGTGAGTGAGTGAGTGAGTGAGTGAGTGAGTGAGTGAGTGAGTGAGTGAGTGAGTGAGTGAGTGAGTGAGTGAGTGAGTGAGTGAGTGAGTGCGTGCGTGCGTGCGTGCGTGCGTGCGTGCGTGCGTGAGTGCGTGAGTGAGTGAGTGAGTGAGTGAGTGAGTGTGAATATTTAACGTCATATCGGCAATATTTCAGCCATATCGTGACGGGAACACTGAAATTGAATAAGATGTACATGTAAAACTAGTAATTAAATCTAAAACATTTTAGCTATGAGGAACAACACAATAAAAAATAGGCTATAGATCGCCAACAACTGAAGGTAGATCACCATACTTGGGACCATGGCATAAATATAGAAGGGTGAGTGAATTAATATTTAACGTCTCATATTGAAGAATGTAGTGACAAAACCTGCATAGTTTTGAATAATCGTAAAGTATAAAATTCAAGTTCATCAATAAATGTGGAAACATATACCGTGTTTCATTCTAAGGTGCACACTGACACGATAATTACTAGATTAAAGAGCCGAGACCATATTTCCTGTCCATTTCAACCACGTATTTTTAGAAGAAATGAAATGTCTTTTAAAATGACCATAGTGTTATTTTAAGGTGCTGCTTCTCAAAATGAATATTTCACTGTCACATAATCCCATTAATAACAACTGGGCAGCAACAGTACTTTCAGGGAAGGTTAATTACGGGCGGGGAATGACCATCACAATTGCACCAATGATGTCATAAAAGACCTAAACGTGGGCATCATTTACCATCTGTCGTTTCATTCAAAGAAGGACCGCCAATAGCGATGAACACGGAGACAAAAAGCTAATCCTGGGTAGCCCTCCGCCCCTAACCTTGACATTTTGTGTAAATTAGTCATAATTGAATTTCTCGTAAATCCACGGTTGGACTTCTCTGTCCCGACGAACGTCCCCTGGGGTCATATGGTCAGTCAGTTGTGACACGTGATGATAATGTCCAGGTAAGGTGTACATCCTGTTATTAATTCGTTCGGCTCATGAATAGCCTCTTGTACCAGCAGAAATAGAACCCAGGTGAAAGATGGCTCTTGTTATTGTAATTAGGGACGTGGCGACTCGGTGGTCTATAGTTCAAAGTGTGACCGGTGCTATTATGGGAACAATACATTCCTTTTAATCTCTAACTAAGTAACGTAATGATGTTTTCATTGCCTTTACTTCTTCGTTGTAAAACCGAGCTTCTAAAATATTGAACAAAGTCTTGGTGAATTTTCCTTTTGATACGTTTATACATTATGAAAAGATCTAAGAGAAGTGCTACGCTTTTGGTGATTTTGTACATGGATTTCTGACTTGAATGGTGGTTTCCAGATTTTGTACGAGAGACGACACTAAACTTAACCCTAGTTCGCATTTAATCATTATTATCCATCTACTGTCAAATATTGCAACGAACTAAATCGTCGCAAAGTCAACAATTATAGCTTACCATATTTTAATGGATCTTATTAGCTGTTTGTCTTACTGACAAATAGATATACTTTAATATAATACATATGTAATATATTATATTATGGCATTAAGTGTCAGTTAACAAACACACATATATATGAACTCACGCACACTCCACAAAACACACTGATATGTCTCTCAATGGGCCCATGACGTAATTTATGTATCTATCTTTTTGTGTGATAGTTTACGGTATTAACCTTTTAATATATATATACATAATGTGCTATATGTATTTAGTGTCTCACAGGACAATGTTGGCCGGACACTTCTATGAAGTGTGTGACACTGTAATAAAATATTTTTCCCTCTATGATTTATCTTTCTCCCTGTTAAAGCGCATCCAGCCATCAGGTCTAAGGGGCACTACACTAGGGTCTATATAAAGTATATTATTTTTGTGGGGTTAAAGATTACATCAATCTAGCTATGAGATAAAATTATTGACATTATTGAAGACAGTGACAATGTCTGGGATGTTTATTCAAATGCACATGTATAAACAGAGTACATCATAAGATGATTGATGATCCGACAATGGCTCACACCCCAACAGAGCAAATACCTCTGGGGTATTGTTTATGTCCTCCTACTGACAAGCGCAACCCTGGGGCGAGGCGGTACTCCGTGTCAATTCGGTAATCACTTGACACGTTAGCTCTCCTCAAGTTACAATTAACGACGTCGCGTCTCTTGTCATATCAGTCGGCGTCTGATTGGTTGTTTAGGTTTAGCTTCGTGTGATTTTATTGGTCCATGTACGGAGTGACGCTACCTATATAACCTGCATTTACAGAGTAAGGGCATCATTCCCTTCTGTCACTTTATCATGTTGGACGTACCTTCCCACCTGCTTCAGCCTCTGTGTATCAACACTAATATCACCTACGACCTGGATACGACCATGTTTCCAGGTCTTGACGACCCCCAACAGATGTACCAACCAGCTCTGTTGATAGCCACTGACTGGAGCGACTATGTCTACCATGACGACCAGTGTGTCACACATGACGCAGACTGTCCATGCCAAGATGATTCGGACAGTAGTTTAGAGAGTGACTTATATTCTCTTATAGGTATGTATATTGTTTCAGTGAGTGTCAAACCACTCGTCTCCATAATATTGATAAATGTAAATAATAAATGTGGAAAGATGTTGTTTCCTTTATATGATTCTGAAACCATCATGTGTACTCATATTATGTTGGTATAATAACGCAATTAAAACAAATCATTAATGAACTGTACCTTCGTATTTACAGAATCCGCCGATGTCTTCTTCACGAACCAGAATTTATCTGTGGATGACACAACGCTGCTGACTCTCCTCGATGACGTTATAGCAGATTCCGTGATACCGGATGACATCTTTGGATTAGTGGATTATGCTGATACTCTAAGTGATCTTCCAACAAGTGACTTTCCACAAGCAGAAACCTTTGCTCCGAACTCCGGACTAACCTGTGCTGTAGATACAGAAGAAATACAACCTGCTAGAACCTGTGGCAGGGGCCAGAAGAGACGTCACTGTGATGATATTTGTTACCCACATATTGACAAAAGATCAAAAATGGAGTCTTTTACCCAAGTCTTACCCTGCCTTGTGAATTTTTCTCACGGATCAAAGAATGGTGGAATGAACAGAGAGTCATAGACATAACAAAATGATACACAAAAGACATCGATAAGAATCCATTGTGCTATACGTACTATTTCATTATGTTCAGAATCAAAAATGACAAGAATGAGAGAGAAGATGCAGTATTGTGTAACAATTGACCACTGCACCACTTTGTGATAGAAAACGAACATGAGTGAATGTGATTTGAACGAATGAGTCACGAAAGAGTGACATTTTGTGCAATAAGCGAAAGCGATTTGTTGTTTCTTTATAATTTTTATACATACAAAATAAGGAACATGGTGCCATAATGTTGTTGACATATTTATATTTGTTGGTTTGATGCTGTTCTTGTTGTGTTTTAATAAACCCGATTTCTTAAAAACGTGACTGTTGTTTTGGGAAAACACGAGTGGACACTGTACTGTGTACATGCATGTACTTTGATTCATGTCGAGTACAGTGTCGTGTAGCTCGTCTTGAACATAAATGTTAGCATGGATCCACACATATTTACTATTTGATCTGTATGACTAGTGCACTTGCTTCCCATCATTAACTACGCACATTATACACACACAGATCAAGCTGAGATATACGCACTCGGGATGTAACCGCTGGGTAACCTGCAAAAAAATAATGATGAGTCACCCGCTAAACCCCTTTAGGCTCGAACTCGTCTGAATGCCACACCTTTTTCTGCAGGTCATTATTTTAGGAATTAGCTAGAAATAGGACCTATACACTTGGACCAGGACCAACACTTTTTATGGTTCTGGATCCTTAGGGCTTGCAGCTTTTCAGGTTTAGGGCAAACGTATGAAATCTTTAAGCACACCCTTAGTTCCTGTCTCAAGATACGAGGAATACATGCAGTTAATTCTCTGAACGTTCAAGATAATCGTCCATCGTACCTAAAGCCTGTGATTGTGGGTTCGAATGCTGGTTTTACCTGGTGATGTTAAAGGTTTGTCAGTTCGTGTTTCTTCTGAAATACACATTCTTTTTTAAAAGTATACGTCGCACGGAAAACGAATTTAGACATCGCTCAAATAACATAAACGTAACGTATGTCAGAGTGCAATGTCAGTAACACGCGCATATATGTATGTGCATACATGTGTGGTGTTAATATATTTTCTTTTTTATTTCTACCCTACAACGTAAATAATACAATGGTGTGCATATATTCACTCATATGCACACATATACATATACATGTATATATGCATATACATATTATGATAAATACTTTTCTTCTCAACTAAATGGAAGGGTTACTTTTGGCACTCCGCACATGACAAGTACAATCGTATGTATTCAAGTATACATAATTTTGGTCTTCACTGAAATATACGTAAGAGGTAGGAATTGTAATTCATCCATCGTGTATAAAGGCAGAAGCTTTCATCTGTAGACAACGCACATGTGTTTCCGGTTACGGACAGGCATTTTAAGCGCTACCAGATCATGTACATCGAAAATGTAGTATACATAATATATATAAGAGGAGATGTACATGCTTTCCGTTTCCTTTGGTGGGAGAATTATTTTTTTTCCATTTCGCATATACTCTACAACGCATATACGCTAATCACATGCATATATTCACTCGCATACATACATATATTTATACATATATATCCACATACATACCTAAAGGGATTCTTGTAACATTTCCCCCTTGAACTGGAAAGGGATGGGTGGGTTTGCAGAATGGAATTCTTAATACTCCTGCACTCTGCCATAACTAATACAGGTGTATGTATAAAAGTATACATAATTTTGGTCTCCCCTGGAAAGAAGGTTGCAGATGTGTTGTTAATAATGATGATAATTTGAAGATGTATCGTGCACTTTCCGACATAACGCCTATGTCACACACGGTTTTATTTAGTGCTTGATCGAAAGAAGGGTGATTTGACAGAAAGACTTGACGACCTGACCATGGTTACAGAATTAAAGTTCTTCACCAGTCACTATGTTTTGGCATCATGTTGCGATAAACAGCAAAACAGTTGCCTGGAAACACATACAATGTGTGATGCATACACACGCCCCCTCGTTCGGGTGGTCCTTTGATCTGCTGTCTCTCGATCTGGGACCCCCGGGGCTGTACCTACTCTGTAGGTGGGGAACAATGACACTGATAGCGTGTCATCCAAATGTGATGGTCAACCGTAATTAGGTCTTCCAATAGATAAAACTGAACAGATAATCTATTGTTCCAATAACAATAGATACTTTTTTATTTCAAGAATAATTTGCGTTTAGCTTCTCATTTACAGATCAAAGAAACAATGCGGATTGGACCAATGCTGTCAGGCGTGATGTGAGGCCGCCATCAATAAACGGGATGCGGACCTGTTGGATTAATCAACGTACATAAACATCAGAGGAGATGGCAGATTAGGGGGTGGAAGTGCTGACATTATCTTCACGGGTTGTAATACATGACGTAAGAGACAGCCATTGTCATTCAGGGGTAATATATTTTGGGTATCCATTCAAGATGTTTACACATCAGTCCTTCTAGAATGATGTGCTTGTGTGCTTTGATCAAAGGAGCTTAAATATTAAGGCTCTGCTTGCGATGAAGGTCTTTGATGAGTGGAACCTCTTACCAAGACATGGCTGTTTACATATTACTACACTAGCTAGCTGTATAGTTTACAAATATGTTAGTATGAAGAACATGGCTCAATCTGGCTTAAACCTATTTGTGTTTCGAAAAAGCATGGTTCCGATAGCTGGACACGTTATTGAAATAATTTGACAAAAAAAAAAATGATACAAAATAACATTGTTGGATATGTGACTGTATAATAAATATGTTCGTTATTATGTTGATTATGCATAGTAAAGAAATGAGCAGAGAATCAAGTTATATGAAACTTGCCTTACGTTGAATATATATGCATGGTCATAATCACTGGAGGCAGTTATTTTCAGAAATGAGCATTGTGAGCTGGAAGTGTCACCATTTTCTGAGTTATTCTGTGCGCCGTTACAGTAAAATAAGTTTTGATATCGTATCACTGGGTATCAAAATACACAGCTGCTCTTAAATCTTGATAGGCTCACTGTTGTTGAGTGAATACACCATAGTTACATATAACAGATCCGTCTTGTAAAAAATAATCACATCGAGAAATATCAATTTTAAAGTTGCATTACAGGCACGTTTTTTAACACATTGTTAATTATTTGTATGTTGCGGATGTATGTATTAGGTATTTAATAGTTTATACTACTGACACGTTAACCGCCCTGATTTGCACATCATCAACCTCACTCTGTTACCTACCTTACAGAATCAATTTGCATACAAATGCAAACAAAAGATATTTAATGCGTTATTTCAGTTCTTATCAAGTACAACGGTGCGGAGAAAAAAAAACTTCCAAATTTCAAGTAAACAAAGCACCGTCCTCGTTTGTGTGCCCTGCTGTTTACCAGTCGCCAAATACTAACTGGTCATGCGTTAGAGGTCAATTAAATGCAGAATCATAACCGATGGTTCCTTGGATCTGTCCGTCACCGTATTTGTTGGACCTTCCTGGATTTATCCAGTTTAAATTTGAAGGCAGGAGTTCCGTTTTCTATTGTTATAATCTTACTGGTTTTAGGGAAGAAACCCTATATCATATGACCCTTATCAAAATAATGTCCTGGTGGTATTTTGGAATCTGAAATGGTTTTTATCTGAAATATATAAAACTATGAAATCACATTTCTCCTTCCATTTATGCGTACTGGAGTATTACACTGTGCTTGCATTACCTGCGCAATTCCGACATGAAGTATTCGTAGTGTAGCGGGTAATACACATCGGAACATATCAATGTTTCAAATGTTGCACTTTTTATAACTAGATAAATACATTATCAAGCCATCCGTGTTCATCATACTCCTCTGAACCTGTTTTCATCCATTTACTGTTAAATTACTTGCCTGACTTAATATCAGCGTTGGTAAATACAAAATCAAGTAGTCATTAACTGCGGCAGACAGTGGAGCCTTGGGGTTTACTGGTCAAATGAAAATTCATAGTAGAATAACAAAGACCTCTAATTCATGAATTACGTGTTGGGAAGCTCCATTGTTCCCGAACAAAAGGCATACCCAAACCGCCAACAACCCGCGTCTTTAACAACACATATTGCCATTTCAAGGCTAATTTTGAAATCAATGGAATCATTCGGCGACCCGCACCTAGCGGAACGTAAAGATTGACCTGTCAGACTGTGCGCACAGGAATCAGAGAGTGGCCATAAACAACTGTAACATACATCTGCTGAATTGTTCAACATCGACAAGAGATGAAAGGGTTGGCAGATAAGAAACATCACCAGCACCTGACACGTTAGTCTGGGTCTTCATTCCCAGCTATTGATGATACAATAAAATGGCAATTGTCACTCAAGGGAAATGTTTAATTAACGTTCGTAGCTACAATATTTCTCAGAACCGACAGGAGGTCTGAACACATTTATTGCGTTCAGGTTGATTCTTTTACGCAGTAATCAAAGCAGCCTTACAAGTCGTGGTCTTATGTAACATGCCAATATCCATATTAGAATAGTTGATGACCACTACAGAAAGGTATTATGCAAGCTCTGCAGATCTCTAGTCAACCCTAATTCTTCCCAAATCCACCTTACATTACATTATTGCCCAAATGAGGTTTCCGCTTGATGAAGTGCAAATGGTCTTTACTGTCTAATCTATTTATTGATAACTAAATAGGCCTCAGTAGCCATGCGTGTAAATACTTACGAGACTCTACTACTTTAGCTTTTGAAATATCCCACGAATACACTAAAGGAATTGGGTAACATGTTTTCCTTTTCGATTTCCTGACAACTGTATTGCGATACCCGTTACAGTGATAAATAATGCGGACATGAGTCATCTCATTTACATTTCGATGATCATCTTAATCATTTATTTTATTCACAGATGTAATCAGCATGTTACCATTTGGATTTAACTGTAATGACGTTTATTATCGTTTTACTTAGTGTCTGTGTTCTACGTACATGTATTACTTTTAACGAAAATATAATGGTCTCATGTCACGTTCTCAAAATGTGTTATATGTTACAGTTGGGATTTTTTTTCTAAATCAAGTGTACATATGCTGGTACATTTAGTGGCTGACAAAGTGTTATCGAAGATACATTAGGTATACTAACAGAATATCATCGTTATCTAGAACAAGTTTGGAATATATGATTGTGATATTCCACTCATCGCAGCCAATGATTGTGATATTCCACTGATCGGAGCCAATGATTGTGATATTCAACTCATCGGAACCACTTATCAAATTTGCTTTACATCGTCCCGTTTCGGTTTCAGTGTTTATTGAGAGAAACAATTATTTCCACAAACTTTCGACAAATTATGAAAGGTTAATCGTTAACCTTAACTGTCTACCTCACTTATTTCGAGTTTATGTCGAGACATAACAGCATAAGACGATAGTGATAGATGGAGCCCACAATGGAGCCCACAAACGAATAATCTATTTCAGTGAGTGTTGATGCTGATGAAAGATTCTGAATAACCTTTTCTATCTTAAATAAGTTTCTCCAAAACCTTTATATTGAATGATTGAAGCATGGTCTCATGGGTATTTAAGTAAAATATTTAGTCAGTATTAAACAATTGTTTATGTGTGGTCCAACAGTTCTTATGCTTCTGTTAGTTCTTCGGTTTTTCACACTTGTAGTGTTTGATAGATACCCCAGCCAGCCGGACTGGCAAGTAGAATAAATTATTCCGATTTAGTTTACATAGAATACATATTGTAAGTGGACTATATCAGAATAGGATCATTATTCAGATACGTGTCATGATGTTAAGTATTCATGTTTTGTGAGCAAAAACTACTCAAAATAAAACTCAGCCACTTCATCGGTCGTGACGTGTTTTATAAGTTGCCCTTTCAGGACATAAAACTGTCCCGTATGGAAAGACAGGAAGGTGTTTAAGATAACCCCTTTGTGCAACATGATAAATGTCAGCCATTATATCTGATGAGAATACAGCCAACTCACTATGCAGGTTGTCATGGCCACAGAATGTTGATCATGACCACTTCCTGATTTACTTGGCCCATTGCACAAAGCCACTGGAAGCCCATCCCACCAATAATTACACCTGCGGTTTCAAAAGATATCTCATAAAGTTCGTGTCTGTATTGCAATCGCCTAAAACCTTAAGATGTTCACCCTGCACTTGTGCACGTCTTTGTTCGTGTTTTCTTTTTTATCTTCCAGTTTTCTTTAAAATTAAATCGAGCGGATCGAAGTGGTCTTGTTATCGCCTTTCGTTTGATATTTGCAAATTATAGCGTAAATCAAAGTCCACATTGTAGCTCTAATGCTTCCTTCCTAGCCTGAAGTACCTTGTTCGTCCCAGTTACATATGGCGTGCTAACGCGGCGTCTTTTATCCGTTGCTAATGTCTTTCGTATTCTCTTGTTGTATAGAACAACAAAAGCTACACATGTGCAAGAACACCAGGGTAATATTTATTTCTCGGGTCAAGAGAAGGTTGGATTTTGTTATGTAATTTAGTAGTACTAAATAGATGAGCAAATTAAATATCTCATTATCGGTATTGTGCTTTCTCACACCAAATGCGAATAGGGTACCTATGATATATCACGTACCCGTTTAAATTGCTCTTTCTGGATGGTATTAAACCATTTGATCTGACTGTGTCTATATTTCTTTGATGGGCATTTTAGAAGTGGGGGTGATGAAGAGTGATGGTAATGTTATACATTACGTCTTTATTGTATGAAAGATGACGTTTCGACATGGGTTTTAATGTCCTTGTCAGGAATGTGATGATCCTGCTGGATAATGTCATTAGAATCAATGTCGAAACGTCCCTTTGACAGTAAAATTGTTGTCTATATCTATGAAATTATGATTATTTTGTGAGTATTTATGCCAAACAGTGTAGAAATAGGACCACATTTCTTGTGCTGAGTTATGTAAGACATTGCTCCCTTGCTCTCAAAGTACATTCCTTAGATATTATTTGTGTTCAACATGACGTTAGACAGGTGCACATTCTTACTTTTCTTCATAATATAAAAATGACAGTAATTTGATACCTTGTGGTGTGCAACACCAATGTAAGGTCAATGAACTACTGTTCAAGAAACTTGAAATATCGTCCTGGGAGGAATACGCTCCCCAAGGTTATGTACTTCATTTCCCCAATATTGGAGCATGATGGTTAGCTGTAGAATGTTTGTGTAAAATGTATGTTAGCAGATAAATGCAGTGAGAACCATGCAGGTTCATTCTGGAATGAAAAATGAAATAACAGTTCTCCAAACCATCGTCCCTCAACTCACAACATGTACGTTCGTACGTTGCCATTCATCTCAATACTCAAGTATCTACATAGTTCACAGCAATTTTAAACAGTAAACCATTTGACGTCGTACATTTACTCAGAAGACAATGTGTGCTGTGGTGCCTTTGCTGTTGAATACTAGTATATCCATGAAACGTTTGGAAATATCCAAACCGTCTCGTACATGTTTTTAGATACATATCTAAATGAAGAGGGAAAACACTCTCTACAATACTGTATGACGAGAGCGGGGTAGCATCTTTCCAGTTGCAACTTCCCCTTTGTGTCGAGCAATATCCTGCAGCTACATCCATTGATGTGAACTGTCTTTAAAACTCGATCATACGTCTTTGCAAACCCAAATTTTCAGTCATGGTAACAGAATACAGTAATATATGTAACGCTACTTATTGCTGACATTCTTCGAAGAACCTGTACACGCGAGAATGTGTGCATTTATACTCAAAAAGCAAATCCTCCATTAAAATCCATGCAATGTACTGCCTATGGGCAAAAGTTAATACTCGTTAAAACCATTCTGTGCAATGAATGTATTTTTGCTAATGATAGGACTTTGCCGGTCTTGCATTACCCAGAAGAAAACGCTAAACCGATCTTTACCCGAGATTGCCATAGCGTTTACACAGTGATGATTATAGCATTCGGAACTGGTCACTGGTCATTTCACACGCTGGTGTGTTAGTAATTAGCCGCTTATCGTCCTTCTGGTCACAGATGACCTTCCACAGACCCATCCAACAGATGGTGGTCGACCTTATCACGTGTGACTTAGCACAAAGTTTATAAATTGTGCTGACGTTGGGATCTAATCTCCAGTTCCATTGTACAGGTGAAGGTTAATTATATATGATCTGTATCAGTTTGAGAAAAATAATGTTCAACCACACGATATAAATGACGTTTACAAAGAAATACTCTTAACACAATAACCTAGTGTAAATATGTTCATGAAAACTACAAACAGGCAGTACCGACCTGTATTCGTGATTGGTGAAGCCTTGTTAGAGAACAAAGGATGAATAAGTGTGATTGGTATATGGAATGAATATATATATTAATCTGAATGGGTATGTGAGTAATGCAGGCATTCAATGGTAACGCACACCTTGGCACAGATGTCCAGCAATACTAGGCACCGTCATAAAACCTCGGATATAACATGCGCCGTATGAAGTATGCATGAAGGGAAAACGATAACATGCATTTACATATATTCAATCAACCCACTACATAGAATAATATATGGCCCGCGAAGTATTTTCCACAATAGATTCCAGAAACAATTCAAATGGTGAATATATCTACACATATATTTATTTGGATAAAGTTACAGGCAGATATTCTGGTCGATGAGGGCATCCTGGCAAGGTGACTGGACAAATACTATTATTTCAGAACTGGACATTGCTAATTTAGTGCTTGGATAGGAATGATACGGATGGAGAATATCTGTTTCGGATATTGTTAGGCTAATTATTAGTATCTCGCTTCTGATGTATTCGATTAAAGGAATTTATTGCCAACATCGTACATGCGCAGAGTTTACGTATTGTTTCCTTTTGGCGATTTCTGTGCCACACGACTGATTCTGTGGGTAAACGACGATAAGTTGCTGACCTGATAATCATGAGTACAACTTTATGGAATACAACTTCTTCATTTCATTGAGCGAAGTTTCAGTGCCGATTATTACACCGAATGTTGAACTGTTTTTCAAGTGTAAGTTCAATTTTGAATATGCGAAAAGCGACCTTTGCATGCCATGTATTGGTGGCTATCTGGTGTAATCTTAAGGAAATGTTAGTTCTAGGTGCGTCAGGAGATTCAGCTTGTTCAGTTACCTAGAATCAACAATGCACGCCATGGAGATGTGGAAATCCCATCTGGGATTCGTACCCACTCTATTACAATCGGGTTCCTAAATATAAGTGCAGGTTCGAATCCAGAACGAAAACCTTGTCGTGCACTTTGCTGACAATAAATCAAACGAGGCAGATAAATAGTGAACGTTAACTGGATCCTAATGCTATCACATTATGTCACAAGTGATAAACAAGTACGATTTACGATTGTTGTAATAATGAAACACAGTTGTGTATACTGATTAATGATGCGCTTGCAACATCAGCCCGAGGCTATTATGTAATGTCCACAAGTGAGGTGATTACACAGCAGGTAGATCCTGAACACTCGTCAATTTGCCCACACTGTGTGGTCACTTACGCGCCTTTCAACTTCGATTGCAGATGACCCTGCTTAAAAGCCATCCATCAGTTCCTGAAAGATTTGTTTACCACACGATAACGATATAATTACCAGTTCCTAGCTGTCAATCATTCGGAGCTTAACCCTGATTGGCTGCTACCGGTGGCATAAATGAGACTATATAAAGGTCAGGAAAACACGGCCAGTCATTTACAGACAGAGATGCGCGTCCCAACACATCTGTTACAGCCTCTCAGTGTTGATACCAGCACAAGCTATGATCTGGACATGTCCAGGTTCCCAGGCCTGGACGATCCAAGGTACAAGAATGAACCTGTGTTAATGGTCGCACGAAGAGAAACAAATTACATTGGATATAACAATACATCATGGACGTGTTCTGGTAGAAGGGAGAGTGCGTTTAGTTCCTTCCAAACAATGCAGCGCCCTGATGCTGGTTCAGCTTCTAGATGTCCTCCTCTGCATTCTTCTGTGCATCCTGTACATAACATCGGTGTGCCCGAAGACCTGCTTGAGATCATTGGTAAGTTGATTTTACTGATAATGCAGGTTCATGTACTGACATTTATTTTATCATTGAACATATGCTTTGAAAATCCTGAATAGTACAGTTTCTGTTTAAAACAAGTGCAAATAATGCAACGTATATAAATTTGCAGATTTAGATATACAAATACGAGCATTCTTTTACTTTGGTTCTTTATTCCCAGATCTTCCGAACCAGGATTTGCTGGGACTGCTGGATACAAAACAATATGAGATTCTCGTCGATGATCTCAGTCAAGATCTGAACAGACAAGATCCTCTGCCAGACTTACAGATCCTTGCAGTGGAACAAAGAAGAGATACCCTTGATGAAAGACAATTGTATACAAATTACCATCGACCAGACCTACATGCAACGCCATTTGAACAAAGGAGTTGTTACCAAACTGAAATTCCCCAGCAACATCTAAGGAATACCATGCCGTACAGCAAAACAACAAATACGTGCAAAAACTTCAAAGGATACATGTATCCCACGTATAGCTTAACCTCAAACAGATGTGTGGCTGTGAATGCACCAAATAATTCATTCGGAAGTACTTTAGTCAATCCCGTGGGTGATAAACCTGTAGCCGCCGTTGTCAGGAACAAGAGGAAATGGTCAAATGATAGTGACAGTTCCCATAAGAGGAGATGTCTGCAGCCGAGACATGTGGATTACCTTGGGCAATATTCTGTGATACGACAAGGGTCTCAAATAGGAGTGATGTGATAGGTGCCATTGATTAAACAGTTGCTGACTCAGATGGATAATCATTCCCTCGGTGTATGTTGTGTGCATGTGTGTAAAGATAATGTCAATGAGAAGCCAAATAATGTATACTACTTGCAGAGTGCATGCTGCTACTACTTGATTGTTATTTATTTGTTGCATATTTTATATTGAATAAATAATATTTTCATAATTTGCTGTCAGTTTACGCTGTTTCATAATGGCACTTAAAACACCTTTGTCATCTACACTTCAATTTAAGGAGTAGATTTAGCTTTCAATACCGGTTTCAATGAATATGTGGTGAAAAGTCATATATCGTATGAAATAAGATATGTGGTTGGCCGATATCCTTTGACAACATTATTTTCATAATTGGCTCCACGAGTCGAATGTAAGACACAATATGACGCCTTAGACATCAACAAATATCAAATTTAGATTTTAACCCAGCACAGAATGATTCTCCACATTACTCTCCATTTCTTTCAATGTACAGCCATTGCCATTTTCACCTTCTCGTAAAAACCTTTAATTGGGACCAACCCAGAAGTCATGCTGACTTTTTAAGCCATGGGAAATGCTAATGTGAATACCGGCATTTCACAGTGGACAATGGAACCTTGCTGTTGACCCCTAGATCCCGGGTACACCCTGGGGGGTGATCCATGTCCATTCTAGTCAGCCTTGTAAAAGTACACTGCTCAGTGGCCGTGGCGATAACATGAACATGATAACACTCAGTGACTTCTTTGAAGTGACACACTGGAATATGAATGAAAGGAGCTAATTTATTCTTGAATAAAGCATGATGCAAACAATCAATAAGATTTTTTATGAAACTGGATTTGTCATTGAAACATTCCTCCATTCTCGCATACATCAGTGCAAATAACGTTTCCAATCAATTTACATCACAATTAATAGTAATTCATGAGGTAAAGGATCAGTTGCTGCTCTGGGTAACAATGGATTGCTATAGTCGCTATTCAAAGGCATGCAAAGCAAAATATCTTCATTAAGAACGCCATGTGGGAGGCATGATTAGATTTCCCCACGACGTCAGGCTATGTGTAGTGTCTTTCTGGTAAAAGAAGTGCTAGGGTGTATTGATTTGGATGGCATGCCAGGAAATGAAATAGACAATGAAACATTATAGTGAGTAATTCTATCACACGAACCGCGGCTAATGCTTAAAATGAAATTGATAAGCCAAAGCACGTGACATTACATGAGTACCTGTATCGACTGTGGTGACAGCAGGGGTTTGGAAATGGACGGACATGTTTGGATTACTCGCGGACACCCTCTGTCATCATGTATATTGACCGTTGGGTAAATGCATAGGGAAGCGATTGTCCTTATTCTACTCTCCATTGTTGTAGAGATGGAACATGAGTTGAGTGGGTACAAGACGAATAGGGAACACATTTTGTCTGATAATGTGTTAGTAAATACTTCGATTATTTGGGTGTTAACACAGTTGCTTTATTTATTTCTACTTGGACGTTGGCTAGTTGTCTTTGCGGTACACTCCACGTCAGGTTGTGTCCTCAGAATACTATGACGTTTGATAATATTGCATTTCAATGTGTAACTTCACAAGGCAGGCACAACTTTTGTGTCTTTGTGTGTGTGTGCGTGCGTGTGTGTGTGCATGTGTGTGTGCGTGTGTGTGTGTGCGCGAGCGCGTGTGTGTGTGAAACAAATCCATCGGGAAAATTCAGAAATACATTGCCACCATACAATCACAAATAGTCTATTGATACCACGATGCATGCTTTAACCTCTGGTGGCCGAATAAGCATATTTATTATACCAGGTGTAGGTTTATCAGTACATAGGCGGCGGCAGAATTGTTGTACAGCCTTACTATTTTAATGGGGGCGATAAGCACGTATTCATGAGAACATTTATCACTTTGGTTCACCACACGAACAAAGATATCGCGTTGTGAAGCAGTGATTATTATCTGGGGAATCTGTCTTTCACCAGAGCCAACAAATCAAGTAAGCTAATACCTTAACCATTAAGCCATCCTTCCTTACAGTGTTGAAGGATACTCTTGGCTACCCTGTTGAACAAAGAAATGCGTTGTGTAATCCAGTGATATCAAGGTCGGGCATCTATTCACACATGTTAATGTGCGCGGAAATTAACTAGGTACAATTCCTGTCCTAATGACCATGAGCTGCTTGACACGGTCATAGCAATCAATATTTACAGCCTGAGATTGTAGTGGCAGTCACGTAACTGTCCAGAAGGCCTACGGAATTATTTTGACAGTTGCGGTTAATTATTCATTCGTTATCAGCACAGAACGGTCAGGTTACTGTTGTCAAAGACATTACATAACTGTCTGAGGTATTCTAGTATTTGTTTCTGGCGGTTGTCGGCGGTCAAGAATGCCGTCCCTCCGAGGGTGAGTTTGTACAAAGTCTTATATGGACTCCTAATCCGGCTGTACAAGTTTGAATCAAATCAACCGTTATATTACCTGAACACATGGAAGCTTTGTCTGGGGAACTGGTGTGTTTTCACCGAAGAGCATGCCAAACCAACATTACTCATTCACATGTGCGGTGTTTGCTTGCCAGAGAAATTGTCGATAACGTTTCTCGTATGCTCCTTATGGGGCCCTGTATTAAGTTCCTTTATGTACGGTACCTTCTAATATTTTTTTTAACATATTCTTTTATCAGCCCCGATATCATTCATGAAGATTTTTTAGCTTCCTTTCCTGAACCTGAGGAAATACAGACTTGCTTTATTTTCATGCTTTACACTGCAGGGAGGGCTGGGCAGCAGGGAGCAGGCTACTTCCAGCATTACATAATCGATTTTCTTTGATGTAAGTTACAGTACATAAAGTCTTACCTGCAGACATGAACTTATTTAACGTTTTTGAGTGAGGTCCCTTTGTCCGCGTCGTGATGTTGCTAGAATATTGCTAAAAGCGGCGTAAAACTTAACTCATTCACTCATGTTAACGTTTCTGTTTCTATACATTGCATATACGTATCTTGTAAGGAAGATATAAAATGTCCGCTGGTGAGCATTTCGGCGATGGTCATAAGTTTACAAAACTAGGGATTATTTCACACATGTGCGTATTTTCTGGCTCGAAAAGAACAATTTCAGATGAATTGTGCTTTTACGTTCTCGGACAAGTCGTGATAGGTATTTTCAAATTAGATGTATGCTATAAACCTTACTCATTCCATGAAGGTGTTACATGGAGGATCGACTGAGTGAAAACGAGATGTCCATCTGAACATTAGCTCAAAATGATATATACTGGACAAAATAACTTAGGGATAATGGCATTTTTATGACTGATACTGATACAGTATGTAAATGAATAAATAATCATTATTCATAATTTCAAAATTTACAAATATCCCTGACTAATTTTGTGCAGAATATTAAACAATATATGCGCAACTGTACTATTAGATGGAAAATTGGTATGCTGAACGTATTTTATAGCAAGTTATATATTAAGGACAGTTTGTGGACATATGCAAATTTGTGTAACGAGCTTATTGTCATTGTTCAAATACTTTATACAAGTGGCCATAAAGGCATGTGTGAATTCTAGAAAAGATCTCGTTCACACAAAGAAAAGATAACTTATTAATGGTGCTTGCTTCATGGCCCGAGATCACATTAAGAAAAATATCTCTTTTGTGGCAGCAAGACGAGATAACGAGGATCCTGGGATATGCCTGGACTTTCAGGGATAAGTGACATTCATCTTCGTTGTCGAAGTGGGCGAGATTATCTGATTGGGTTACTAGGCAACATATCCTAAAGACGATAAAGAAACATGCATGTGATTAAATTTGCATAGATAAATACTCAGATCGTTTGTCCTTGAAAGTTTTTCAGATTCAAATCACCACTGCATAAAGCAATTCACGTCAATAGCATTTATGCTTCTGTGACACGTGACAGGCATTCAGCACAAAAGAACACAGTCAACTATTGTTAATCCCCATATTTGGTGCTCATATATCAGACGCGTGATCTATTTACATACGTGACACGGAAGAGACAAAAGCACGTGATAAATAATCACAGCCTTGGGAAAGGCCCTTTACGTTTACAATGATGGGTACTGTATAACAAAGGCTGTCGACACATGGAAAGCAAGCTTGACTTGACTCATTTTGAGAGGGAAATTGCCATATATCAATGTTTCTGACAAAATAACACCAAGCTATTGACCATTCTGTTCAGAATGCAGGTAAACATTTTGTTTACAAATTGTTATCCACAAAGACAATTGAATGTATTTATAGTTTCGAGGACATCTGACTCTTCTTAAAGATTGTTTGTAACATCGTTGTGAATTGTGTAACATCTGTGTAATCAAGAAAATCGGTTCTAGGCCTTCATATCTTATACACTTAAGACACAGAGGCATCAATTCTGCGACGCGTGACGAGAAATGGTCAGTATTGATAGATATATTAAACACTGTACACATGTATCTGTTACGGCCGGATTGTGAAACCAGTCATTTCGTGAAATCACTAAAAATTTCAGTCATTTCGGGAAATGACCACGACGGTCATTTTGCGTCATTTTATCTAAAAGCAATCAATCTACTTCAGTCATTTCATTTATATGTGGTGAACATGGTTTGTGAGGCCTGGGTGCTCTGTACACGGCAAGTATCAAACAAGCATGTGTGAATGTTTAAAAGCCAAGCTGAAGTACAACGGTCCCTGCCACAATAGTATTAACTGTTAGTGACATAAGTGATGTTCAAATTATGATCCAGTTTAGTCGATTAAGTTAGTACGTGAATTTTCATAAAACGAAACACATTCTGGTAACACATTCTGTAAAATATGTCACAACCGAGACAACCAAATGACAACAGAGAGAGAACATGCATACATGTAAATAACTAGAAATATTAAGGTAATCGCAGTTACAGGTTACATGTACAAAAAGATCTGAACGTTACGTAAAATGACTCGCAAACTTAAAAAGTTTACTTTGAAAAGAAAATGTCTGAAACAATCGATCAAGTAATAAACATATCTTATTGTATATTGCATTCATGTTTTATCTATCATGTTCAATAATGCATCACAGCCAGTATATGTTGTATATTGCAAACACATCCGACATATTATGGTGTTAATAGCGCCACCTATAACATGACATGTTGTATATTGCAAAAACATCTGATATGTCGCTTCGTACACAGCACTCCATCCGACATACCATGTGTACTTAGCACCACATCTGACATATCATGTTGTATTTAGCACAACACCCGGCATATCATATAGTATATACAGTCACGTCAAACCAACCGTGTTATGCATAGTTTGTGATAGATACTGTATATAGGTCTTATCAAACATATGTTATACATAGTGCCACAGTGCCGATATATCATGTAGAGTCTGGGGTCACATTGAATGTGTATTGTATATTGTACCACATCCGACTTATGGTGTTGTATATTGCATCATATAGCCGCCCTATAATATATGTTCCCAGTGTTACATCAGTACACTTACAAATATGTTACCTAGTTAATCAATATCTTACTGAAAGAAAGATATTTTTGTCAAAAGAGGAAACAGATCAAGACTTTACAAAAGCGGTTGCTGCATACACAGCACAGGTATGAATACTGAGAGTAAAGAATGTCATTGACTTGGAAATGTCTTCATATCATTCTTCCTGTTGACAATGAAGACTTTAAAACAACAGAAATATCTTTATAAAGGTATTACAGTTTGGAATGTTTCCTTTCAAAGAAGAGACATAAATGAATATATTGGGTTTTTTTGTTGAAAAGATTAAGTAATGGCCTTTTTTGCTTAAGGCACCAAAATACACCAAATACATGATCGGATTAACTTTTTATCTCATATAAGTGTTAATCCAGATTTGAAGATCATTCCAAAATGCTTCACAACATTCATTTCAGTATCAAATAAACATGGCAGCAGTTTTCGTCCTCATCTTTACAAGTTTGCATAAGGCACCTTGAATAAGGTTCATGTTTAAAAGTTCCTTTTTGGTATAGATAATACCATGTAAAATTTAAATTGGAAATTTAAGAGTTTTACATCAGTAATTAATAAAAGTCATTGGCCAATCAAAAGTTGTGTCATCGAACATATTCTCCCATTTATGACATATATGAGCATTATTATTGCTAAATAACAATATATAATAAAATAATCTTGATCCATGTATTAATTTCATATTTTTTATAAGAATGTAGATTCTTGTCTCAGATATGTATATACCTGTGATTTGTTATTGTATATTTCCTTGCCTCAGGTAAAATATTTAGAACATATCTATGATCTTATTCTTTCCCGTTATTGAATATGTACTTTTAAGACATTCAAAATACATCAAACCTTCTTCATCACACATGCCTTTGATGGTTAGTAGTCCTTTATTAGCCCGATGTCTGATGTAATGATTTTGGTTTTTAAATTTATAATTAAACCATAATGGCTGTGCTATAAGTTCATCAAGGCTGCTTTCCTCTATAGTAATGTTTCTACAATACATATTCCCTGTTTTTAAAACATCTTTCCAATATGGATTATGAATATCAGCAACATTACAACAATTGGCACTAAATTTAATGATATCATGTAAAGAAAAACTGCATGGAATACATATTGATGATTTTCTTAAATAAAGTCTCAAGGTAGACAGAATCAAGGCATTGATGAATGTTTTTTATGTCAACCATTCGTATACCCACATGCTTGTAATCTTTTTTGAAAGTACTTCACTTGATTTTGTCACTTTTGTCACTCTAAAATATTTTATCAAGAAAGGTAACAAAATCCTGAGGTGGATTTGGTAAAGTATTGAAAATGAAATATGAACTAATTTTGAAATAGCTAGTGTCTTGATAACAGTGACTTTGCCAATAAGTGTTAGATGTCTTTTTCTTCACACTGCCAATAATCTATTAATTTCCTCTAGTGTTTTCTTCGTATTGATGATCCATAGATCCTTCAGTTTGGAATTAAATATAAATCCCAGGACATTAAATTTATTTTCTCGCGATTCAGTATTCAAATTCTGACATAGTTTATCTCAACAACCTGCTGCGGAGCCATTTCAGATTGCTTATCGATATTTATTTATTAATAAGCCCTGATGTTTTATAAAAGTTATTAATTGTATCAACAACAGAATACGGAATTTTTCTGCACCATCTAGCAACATGTCAGTATCATCTGCATATTGACCTAATTTATACTCCCTATCATCAATTTCTCTACCTTTGACATTAACATTTTGTCTTATCATGTATTCGAGGATTTCAGCCACAAAAAGAAAACGATATGGTGATAACGGGTCCCATTGTGTACAAGAGTGCAAAGGTTAATGATATTGTAAGGATAACGCTACTTTTCGGGGCATTATCATTTGCAAAAGCCCTCGGCTCTTTTCAACTGCCAAGAACTTCTGTAAATGATGACGTCCTGAATAGTAGGGTTATCGTTATTGTAGCTAAAAATAGAGAGATGTTTTTTTTATAAAATAAAACATACAACGGTATCGGTCATGAAGCGTGTTTAAGCGACGGGGGTCGCTTGCCCACTTTTTTCAAATATGGAAACGTCATATAACAAAACAGATAACGTCACAGTTAAGAGTGACGACTTCAACCTAGACCTTTGCCCACACACCCAGCCGCCATTTTTGCAGTGTGCAACAACGTTAGAATTCCAGTCGATGTTTTCATTGCTGCATATTGTAAGTCATGGTACAATAGTTCAGGTTGGCGCCGACAAGAAAGTGTATAATGACTAATGTGAGTTAGAAACATCGTCCACATTGAACCGAAGTTCAAAGGAGCCGTAGCTAATTGAACCTCAAGAGCAGAGCTCCTTATGACGTCACGAAACAACGGGTTCGAAAATGGCCCATCGTCAAGCAATTTGGGGCATTATCAAGTTACATTGGTTCGCTCACTGATTCCATGCGGGCGTTGTATGGGAATTTCTCTCCAGTTTACAGACAGACAGACAGACAGACAGACAGACAGACAGGCATATCGTATGTAAACGTTTTCAGTGAAGCACTACGCAAGCTAACGGTCCTACAAATCCACTATCCTGCAAAACTAGCACGGCCTGGTTAGAAAATGAAGTGCGAGGTCCATTGAGAAGCTATATGCCATAGATAAAAGCCCACAGAGCAGAGACAGCATTCGCCAAACTTGTACATCAGCCTCATCAACATATACAAAGGCAAATCAATTGATCACTTGCAAAAGACACCCACTGCATTGTCTAAATAGAAAATAGCTTCAGGCATCATTTTGTCTTAGCTGTCAACATGTCCACCATAAGATTACACAACACCAAATATTTTCCCATAGACTTCTAAAGTAACCCTATATTTTTAAAAAAGAATATCCAGGTTACCAACAGCCATTACGTGTACATAGGTGTACAGTCTGGCCTTTAAACTACAATTTAAAAACAAATTCTGCCCAACTTGTCCGACGATTTTTCCGAACACAGGAAGCTATACACATCAACCCTCCATTCCACACCAAATGTCACCTACTTGAAAATATCTTATCACACATAAGTATAAGTCGTAGGGATAAATATGACAGCACTAAATGCTTAAAATTGTGGTCAGTTTTATTTACTGGATGGCTGTGCTTCTGAAACACATGAACATCTTGCACTATTTCATCCAATCACACCTGTCACAGGCCTCTGTGTTATTTCGGTTATTTCCTCGCTCGGGGAGCATGTGACGCTCATACAGGCCAGTGGAACCCTAAAACTCTGGCAGGTTTGAAGGTTGTAACCAAAATTAAATACTCAGTTCACCACCAGTCATTTGATCAAGTATCAAACATTTGATAAAACATTACTCCTTCCGAAATAAACTAGTGATGTCTAGCTAGACATACATTCCCCATGGATACACGCCCTTTGGAAATGAGTTTTTAGTATGCGGGTTCTAACTAAATTTATACCTGGTAGAAACGTATGCATTAGCATCACATCAATAATACGCACCACAGTGCCATCTTTAGGCGTCTCTCATCAACATATCAGTTTGCAAAAGCGTGCTGAGGAAGCTTAATGAGGAAAACGCATTTACAAAGACTTTGCGTGTAATATAGGTGATACCTCCCGTGTGGAATTATCACGCGTAACAACGTACGTTATAATCCCGCTTCCTGTCTTGCAAGTCTAACATCATGGTGTGGATATAAATTGACCTTGTGCTATGAATACATCAAAATCTGTCACATAATACAAACATACGTTTCTGGCCAGGTGAACAAGCAGGCTCTCAAAACCAAATACATGTATATAATATTGCATGAAAACACCATTAAAGGACAACAGAATGTTGTTGATATAACAAACAAACCGCAGGCTAACTCCGCACATATACAATACTATTCAACAGTCACACCTTTATATTTGTTAATAAATGTCCACTACAATAATGTCACTGCTATTAGGAAACGCAGGGGGAACAACAGAACAGTGTTGAAGTGTTATTAGTTTTCTTTGTTAATTTCCTGAAGCTGAAGCGGCACCCGTGGCGAGCCACCTCCTCGTGGTGGGTGCTGGGTAACGCCAAGAGCTCGCCAACACCCCTGTTGTGGACCCGGGGGCATATTTGGTCCACCAACCCGTTTGCCGTGGGTTGCGGCCCTGTGTCGGTGGAGGACGGGAGTCTGGGGGTTGAGGGCGCTGGGGGCCTGTAATCGTGCTCCCTTTGCCCAACACACCCCTTTGACCCTTACTTCACCTAGACGGGTGGTTGAATGGGCCCGGTTCAACCAATCGGCTGGTCATGCCGAGCCCTGAGCACTATATTTCGTTGCTCAATAACTATTTGGCTTGGACACAATGTTGACATAATTGGTTTTAAGTATATATTGTATGATATATGAATTTTCAAATTTGATAAAATTTGCCTAGATGCTGGTGCCAGAAGGCGATGGCTCATGGGCCAATCTGGTAGACTGATTACTTGTTTAATCCTTCTGCTGGAGTATATCATCCCAGTATCCTTGGTGCTGCAGGTCGGAGATCCACTTGTAGATAGCATTGTCTTTATGATACTCGGTGGTGGGTGGGGAGCTGGGATGATGAATCTTATGTACATTAACATGGAACCTGAAACCCCCCTGAGAAAAAAACGTCAGCTTGATAATGACCCAAGCACAAATGACAGTTATCGACCATTGAAACAGGTAGACTATTGGCCGAGATTTCTAGTGATAGAATCTGTGGATAAAAAACCAATTAAACTCAATCCGTTTGCTGTTTCCAAAGCAGTGTATGGTATTGCAGGAGACGTGAAAAATATCAGGAGACAGAGATCTGGGTCGTTACTCATAGAATGTAGTAAACGACAACAAGCAACCAACCTGCTGTCAGTTGATACGTTGGCCGGATGCCCTGTTTTAGTGTCAATCCATCGTACACTGAATTCAAGTAAAGGCATTGTCAGGGATCGAGATCATCTTTTAGAGGACATGACGGAGCTTGACATCATGGTTGAACTGAAAGATCAAGGTGTCACGCACGTGAAACGTTTTACGAGGCGTCACAATTCTGAAATAGTTCTCACAAACACATATTTATTGTCATTTGTCTCTCCAACGGCACCAAAGTCAATCAAAGCTGGGTATTGCAATCTTCCAGTTGAAGTGTATATACCAAATCCACTGAGGTGCTTTAAATGCCAGAAATTTGGTCATGGGATAAATTCTTGCTCCAACCGTATTACTTGTGCTCATTGTGGGGAGCAATCTCATGTTACAGAAGACTGTACAAATAACTTTAAAAAATGTGTCAACTGTTCAGGAAAGCATTCCTCCTCATCAAAAGATTGTCCGATATGGAAGAGGGAAATGGAAGTCAATAAAATAAAACATTCTCAAAATATCAGCTATGCTGAAGCTAAGAAGCTTGTTCCCTCTGTTTACCCAAATGACTCTTACGCTTCTGTTAGTAAAAGACCACCCACGACTACACTCTCAGTTGAATGTCAGACAGAGCTGACATGGATAAAATCTAATTCTCCTGAACCCATCACAAGTCAAGAATCATTACCACGAGGAGACTCTGCTACTCAGACTGCAGCCATGACGCCATCTCAGCCTCAGCCTATGCCTTTGTCACAGGACTCCGCAAGTCCAAAGACTCAGCTAGATGATAGAAAGTCCTCTGGTCGAAATGTTCATTCCAAATCCAAATCAGATTCGTGTCAGTCAAAAGCTGTACCTGGACATCAAGTCGCACAAACTGTGAAAGGAAACCAAAAACTTACCAGAATCAACCAAAGCGATAGAGTCGCTAAGGGTTCAAAAGATGAGATTCAGCTTTTTAATAAGTTTGGGTCCCTCGAAGATATGGATACGTCTGAACTTATCCATCACCGGACAGGGAGTTTATCGCCTTCTAGATCAAGGCGTGGTAGATCACCAATAAATGCACCAAAGTGATGAATCATTCACCAAATATAGTGCAGTGGAATTGTAGAGGGGTAAGAACCAATTTTAATGAATTGCAGCTATTGGTCCAAGATTTTGCACCACGAGCAATATGTCTGCAGGAAACGCATCTGAAACAAACAGATCTTTTTAAGTTACGTCAATATGATGCGTATCATTATTTTTCACCTCCGGGTGACAGAGCCTCTGGGGGATCGTCAATACTTGTCAAACAAGACGTTATTCATAGCCCTGTAACTCTTACAACGAATCTCCAAGCCGTTGCAGTGCGACTTACTCTTCACGTTGCACTTACATTATGCTCTTTGTATATTCCGCCTTCTTCAGCACTCCAACTATCTGATCTACAATCTCTCTATGATCAACTTCCGAAACCGTGCCTTATAATGGGTGATTTGAATGGCCACAACCCACTCTGGGGTGGTACAAATACAAACAGTAAAGGTAAAATACTGGAAGATTTTATATCCAATAATGAACTCTGTATATACAATGATGACTCAAATACATATCTGCATCCTGCAACAGGCACCTACTCTTCTCTAGATTTGTCTCTTGCAGACTCTAATCTACTTCATGAATTTGATTGGACAGTCCACAATGACCTCTGTGGAAGTGACCACTTTCCAACTATTTTATCAGAAATTTCCCCATCTGAAGCTCCATCTTACACAAGATGGAATTTTTCTAAGGCAGATTGGTCCTTATTTAAAACATTGTGCTCATCTAAACTCCAACCTTCATGTTTCAGTCAAATACGTGATAAAATTCAGCGTTTTTCTGACGTTTTAAATGAGATAGCTGCAGTATGCATACCACAATCCTCTACAAATCCACATGTACGGAAGCCGTGGTTTAACACAGACTGTAAACAAGCCAGAAAGGCGAGGAAAAGAGCAGAGAATTATTTTCGAAATCATCCAACTGTCCATAACTTAAATAAGTTTAAAGTACTAAATGCGAAGGCACGTCGTACGTTCAAACAAAACAAACGGCAGTCCTGGAGGAACTATGTCTCCAGGATTAATTCACGCACACCAGTGTCCAAGGTATGGAACATGGTTCAGAGAATAAAAGGCAAAGGTTCGAAATCTGCTGTTAACCATCTTAAAGATGGTGATAGGTTGATTACTGACACATCTCAAATTGCCAATAAACTTGGCGAAACGCTTGCCAAAAATTCTTCATCAGAAAATTATGTTCCTGAATTTCAGAGATACCAGAAGTTACAGGAAAAATAACCCCTTAATTTTGAATCAAATAATGGTGAAGATTACAATGAAGTGTTTTCCTTAAATGAGCTACATACAGCTCTTGAGCAAGCTCATGACACAGCAGCGGGTGATGATAATATCCATTACCAGCTACTGAAACACTTACCTGAACCATGCCTATTGACACTTTTAGATATATTTGACAAAATATGGACGTCTGGAGAATTTCCTCCTTCATGGCGTAATGCTATTGTAGTTCCAATACCAAAACCTGGTAAGGATCATACAGATCCATCAAATTACAGACCGATATCGCTTACTAGCTGTGTCTGCAAAACCATGGAGCGTATGGTGAATAACAGATTGGTTTGGTATCTTGAAACCAATAACCTAATAACAAATATTCAATGTGGTTTCAGGAAAAATCGTAGTACCATTGATCATTTGGTCCGTTTGGAATCCTTCGTTAAAAATGCTATGGTCAATAAACAACATGCTGTATCAATTTTCTTTGATCTTGAGAAAGCTTATGATACAACCTGGAAGCATGGCATTTTGAAGGATTTACATGAATTTGGTTTGAGAGGCCGTTTGCCTCTTTTTATATCAGAGTTTTTAAAAGACAGGCAATTTCAAGTCCGAGTGGGTTCAACCCTGTCTGATCATTACAATCAGGATCAGGGTGTCCCACAAGGCAGTATTTTGTCCGTCACTTTATTTAGTATTAAAATCAACAGTTTATCCAAGGTTTTAAATGATTCGATTGATGGATCACTTTTTGTGGATGATTTTAATATTTCGTGTCGTGGTAAAAATATGCATACTATTGAACGACAACTGCAATTGTGTTTAAATAAAATAAATAAATGGTGTCTTGAGAATGGTTTTAAATTCTCAAAGTCGAAAACTAATTGTGTACACTTTTGTAGGAAATATAAACCGCATAAGGACCCTGAACTATATTTAAATGGCACTCCTATCAAAGTCGTAAAGGAGGCAAAATTCCTGGGTCTAATATTTGATTCTCACTTAACCTTCTTGCCACATATTAAATCTCTTAAAGCTAAATGCCTGAAAGCACTGGATTTGTTAAAGGTTGTTTCAAACTCAAAGTGGGGAGGGGATCAGACTACCCTCCTTCACTTATATAGATCATTGATACGGTCTAAACTTGATTATGGCTCCATCGTTTATGGCGGAGCCTGCAAAAGCAACCTAAAACTTTTAGATTCTGTCCACCACCAAGGTCTAAGACTTTGTCTTGGATCTTTCAGAACTTCACCTGTTGACAGCCTTTATGTTGAGGCTGATGAGCCATCTCTTGAGCAGCGACGTATAAAATTAGCTTTACAGTATATCACAAAACTATGTTCCCATGAGTCAAACCCTGCATATGACTGTGTCTTCAATCCTCTCTATGAGGATTTATACAATAAGAAATCTTCACTTGTTCCGCCTCTTGGTTTAAGAATACAACCACTTATTTCTGCTGCCGGCATTGAGCTGGATCATATAGCTCCCTCCCGTCTTCTTTCTTCTCCTCCTTGGCAATTGGTTAGGCCACAAGTCGACCTAACATTAACTACATTTAAAAAATCAGAAACAAATGCATTACAATATAAACAAGAATTTAATCAATTGAAACATAGATACAGCAATTATAAATCCTTATTTACAGATGGGTCCAAGGATGGTGGCGCAGTGGCTTGTGCCACTGTCATTGGATCCAGAACAATATCTTCTAGATTACCAGATAATAGTTCTATTTTTACAGCAGAAGCTAACGCCATATTGACAGCTCTTAAATATATTCAAAGACACCCTAAACATAAACAGTATATAATCTATTCCGACTCTCTTTCTTGCCTTCAGGCTATTAAAAATATTTCTTGTAAACATCCACTTTTAATTGATATTATTGAATTGTATAATAATCTTGCTACTGGCCAATACGACATCGTTTTTTGTTGGTTACCCAGCCACGTTGGCATTTCTGGTAATACAATGGCCGACCTTGCTGCTAAAGCAGCACTCAACAAATCTGTGACGCCACTTCCTATTCCATACACTGACTATAAAGCTATCATTAGGTCTTACATCCGTGATCTGATGCAGAAGAGGTGGGACACTCAAGTAGGTATCAACAAATTACATGAAATAAAACCGTACATTGGTTACACCTACTTGGGTTGTCAGTCCAGATTTGAGGAGGTTATCATGCGACGATGTCGTATTGGCCACACACGATACACACATGAATATTTGTTTAAAGGTGAAGATCCTCCGTTTTGTATCCCTTGTGATGAAAGAATCACAGTCAAGCATGTCTTGCTTGACTGTGCTGAATATTCCATCACAAGGGATAATTTTTTTAAATCAAGAACTATGAAGGATCTTTTTAGTAATGTTAGTTATCATTTAATCATTGCATTTTTAAAGGAAATAGACCTGTTACATGACTTGTAAATAGATAAATATTTTATGATTGGAAGTTGAATTAGCAACTAAGATTGTTAGTGGCTGTATCCTCGAAGGGGGTTGAAGTACCGTAAAATTATTGTCCTCCTGAGAGGGTACGTAAGTCCCAAACAGTTGAAGTCAGATTTAATCTTTCACATTTTTAGTCGTAGAATATGTGTAATTTTAAATTGTGGCTAATCTTGCATACAGTCGCCAGCAGCTGAGGGGATGGTGTAAATCCAACTAGGAACCATGCAGGTAGCTGAGGTACTGTAAGTCCCCATGGTCCCTAGTATGGTGATCTACCTTCGGTTGTTGGCGATCTATGGCCTGTTTTTATATTGTACTGTCCAAATGGTGATAATAGTAGCTTTTAAGTTTCTACGCTAGTTTTAAATACCAACTGTGATAGTCAAGTGGTTTTACTGTCCTTCGTCGACAGGTTCTTCATAATATGCCTATATATTCCTTTTTATGTCACGTATGTTCTCGTCACAATATGGCTGCAATATTGCCGACGTGACGTTAAATGATAACTCACTCACTCACTGAAGCTGAAGCAATTACTACAATACCGTTTTATAATTATTACATAACGAGATCAGAAGCTATCGTTTGTTAACATCATACGTTGG